>NW_021319826.1:386888-406463 GCF_001605985.2 Dendrobium catenatum | reverse complement strand
TGGTTAATCATATTTGGAAACTTGTAAGTATATTCCTTTTCTAAGCCTTTCATAAAAGGTTGATCAAACATGTATAATATCAATTCATTTACCTTCAAGACTACTTTCCAAAGTGCCATTAAAAGCATTGTACATGTTTAATGATAATATATATACAAAAAAATACTTGCATCACTTACATCCTTGTCTAGTCGTCTCTTCCAATGATCTACTTCGCACCCTTCTACGATTGTATGCCACCTCAAAATTTTCTCTTTGCATAAGACCAACAAAACCTTTTCTATCACTTCCTTCTTTCCTTCAATTCTGCATTACGGTTATTTCTCTATTTTCCTTTCATTCCACTTGCCTTATACCGCATTCACAAAGCAAGCAATTTTTCCTTCAGACTTTGTACTAAGCGCTGCCCTCTGCTTACAGGAAGAATTCCGCCTCTTGCTACAGCGGAATTTGCGAATTTCCTGTCCATTTCTGCGGTTTCTTCTACAGTCCCGAGAGAACATTCAGCTGAATTAAAGAATAGTCCCTCTTGCACTTCAATTGTTCAACCAGTGTTCTCTCTTCCGTGACAACACTAATCCATGCAGATAACTAGATAAGGTTTAGAGTGTGGGCCCAAGCTATAACTACTATTACCAATCCAAGCATCTATTCAGAATATTAATAATTATCTTATTTGGCTTTAATACTAAATCAGTCACTATATTTGTTGATATTAATATAACAATATTCAATATTAATTTTACATATTTAATATTAATCTCATTAACAGATAGTTAATAAATTAATTTGAATTTTATACAAATTTATACATTTAGCACGTCACCTTATTAGTTGCTTGGGTCTTACAAATCTTCCCACCTTATTGAATTTCGTCCCCGAAATTCACTTTCATACTTCTTTGAATATGTGCGAAAACTTCTGACTTATGTCATCCTCTTTTTTCCCATGTAGTCTGTTTCACTGACCTATGTTTCCACTTTACTTTAACAAAATGAATCATTCTGTTTCTCAATTTACAAACATCCCTTTTTAATATCTTTTTAGATTCTTCCACATATGTCAAATCCTTATGAAGTTCAATGTCTTTATGAGAAACTCTCAGAATTTCATCTGTGATCCATTTCCTAAGCATTGATTGATATATGAAAAATATTATGAACATCAGGCATGTTTGTAGGCAATGCTAGCTTGTAAGATACTTGTCCCATTCTTTCAATGATTTCAAATGGACCAATATATCTAGGACTGAGTTTTCCACCTTAGTCAAATCTAGAAACACCTTTCATTGGTCTCACCTTCAAGAATAGAAAATCTCCCACTTCAATTCTATCATTTTATGCTTAGCATCATTAGATTTTTGTTGGCGGTCTAGAGCTGTTTTTAATCTGTCTCTAAATAATTGAACCTTTTCAATAAATTGATCTATCAATTGCGGACCTACCATTTGTCTTTCACCCACTTTAACCCAACTCAATGAATTCCGCACTTTCTGCCATATAAGCTTCATGTATATAAAGCCATCTTGATACATAATGGGTAGTTATTATTGTAGGTAAATTTTTCCAATAGAATATGATCTTCCTAGCTATCCCCAAAATTCAAAATACACAATCTTAATAAATCTTCCAACACCTAAATCAGTCTTTCTGATTGGCCAAATGTCTGAGGATGAAAAGCAGTACAGAACTTCCATCTAGTGCCCAAACTTTTATGAATATTCTTCCATAGCTAGGATGTAAACCATCCATCTCTATCTAATACAATAGCTTTAGGAATTTCATGTAATATGATGATCTACTTCATAAACAATTTGGCTAATTTCTCTATTGAATCAGTTTGACGAATAGGAAGGAAATGTGCTGACTTTGTTAGCCTGTCGATTACAACCCATAAACTATTATGTCCTTGCCTTGACCTAGGAAATCTGGTAATAAAGTCCATAGTTATTTCTTCATACTTCCAATCTTAAATTAGTAGAGATTGCAACATGCCACTGGGTTTCTGATGTTCAGCTGTAAAACCTTGACATTTATCACACTTTGCCACATAATCTATCACATTTCTTTTTTTTTTTTTTTTGCCACCAAAATAAGATCTTCAAATCCTTATACATTTTCGTGCTTCTAAGGTGAATTGAATAACCATAATTATGTGTTTCATATAAAAGTTCCTGAATCAATTCAGACTCTTTTGTTATCCACAATTACATATTACTATTGATTATGTCCTGCTTATCAACACTGAGATCTTTTCTTGATCCTGATAGTACTTGCTCTATAAACTTCTGATATTCAACACTATTCTTCTGAGTTTCTTTGATTCTTTCCTCCAACGAATGATGCACTATCATTTGATTAAGGCTAACTGGATTTTGATCTTCTTGAACTCTGACTTTCAATTGTAAATTTTTCATTTCTTTAATCAATCCTTCTTCACTAGTCAACATATAATTCAACTGTATTGGGTCTTTCAGCTCAATGCATCAGCTACTATATTAGTTTTACCCGGACAGTACTGGCTGTCAAGATCATAATCTTTTATCAATTATAGTCATCTTCTCTTCCTCATATTTAATTCCTTCTGAGTGAAAATATATTTCAAGCTTTTGTGATCGGTAAAAATTTCGTATTTAACTCCATACAAATAATGTCTCTAAATTTTCAAAGCAAATACCACTGCAGCCAACTCTAAGTCATGAGTGGAAAAGTTCTTTTCATATGGCTTAAGTTGTCTGGAAGCATAGGCAATCACTTTTCTGTTCTGCATCAGCACACAACCCAACCCTCTTAAAGAAGCATCACTGTACAACTAAAATCTCTCCGTTCCAGAAGGAATTGTCAGCACTGGTGCAGTTGTCAAACATTGTTTCAATTCATGAAAGCTCTGCTCACAATCATTAGTCCACTCAAACTTAATATCCTTCCTGGTTAACTTGGATAAAGGCAAAGCAATCTGAGAAAAACTTTTAGCAAATCTTCTATAGTAACCTGCCAATCCGAAGAAACTTCTGACTTCTTCCACATTTGTTGGTCTTGGCCATTTCACTACAGCTTTAATCTTTTATGGGTCTACATATATTCCTTCTCCACTGACAATATATCCCAGAAATGAAATTTCCTTCAACTAGAACTTGCACTTAGAATATTTGATAAACAATTTATGTTGTTGCAGTACTTCAAGTACAACCTTTAAATGCTCTGCATGATTTTTACCATTCTTGGAATAGATTAAAAATGTCATCAATAAATATAATTACAAATTGATCCATATAAAGTCTAAAAATTATGTTCATCTTATCCATGAATTCTGTCGGGGCATTAGTTAACCCAAAAGGCATAACCAAAAATTCATAGTGTCCATATCTGGTACCAAAAGCAGTCTTTTCTACATCACATTCCTTCACCCTAAGGTGATAACCCGATCTCAAATCAATTCTAGAGAAAACAGAAGCACCTGCCAATTGATCAAATAAGTCATCAATCCGGGGAAGAGGATACTTGTTTTTAACTGTCACCTTGTTTAATTCTATGTAATCAATGCATAGTCTCATTGACCCATCTTTCTTTTTAACAAATAATACAGGTGCACTCCAAGGAGATGAACTAGGTTTGATAAAACCCTTATCAATCAATTCAATTAATTGACTTTTCAGCTCTTGTAATTCCTTGGTTGCCATTCTATAAGGTGTCTTGACAACAGGACTTGTGCCAGGTTGTAAATTAATTTGAAAATTCTACTTCTCTTTCTGGAGGTAACTCATTCCATTCCTCAAAGAACACATCTATGAATTCATTCACAATAGGAATAGAAGATATATCATCAACTTTTATACTTTTATGCACCTGATTACAAGAAATCAATGATAAATTGACTCCTCTTTCACACTGAAAATAAAATACTTCTTCTCCTGGCAAATCAAATCTGACATTCTTCTTCCAACATTCAATAATTGCAAAGTACTTGATTAACCAATCCATTCCTAGAATTATATCGAATTCTACCAAGGGAAACACTATCAGATCTGCTTGAAATTTTCTACCAGCTATCATAAAATCTATTGAACACCTCGCACTGGCATTCAAATAATTACCCGCAGGTAATCTAACATGCAAACTAGGAGTAAAAGAGACATGTTCCACGTTTATTTTTCCACAAAATATCTCAGATATAAATGAATGTGATGCACCAGAATCAAAAAGTACTCTAGAAGATAGATATGAGATATTTAAAGTACCTGTCACCACTTCAGAAGAGTCTTTGGCATCTTGGGAAGATAAAGTAAAAACTCTAGCTGGTACAGATCTGCCGGCGTCACTAGAGGTTTCTCCTTTTATCTTAAAGTCAGGTTGATGCATCTGTGGCCTAACACCTCTGAACTGATCCATCCTCTGACTGTCTCTAACCTCTATACCTCTTTGAACATTCTTTGGACAATTCCTCTTAATATGACCTAATTCTCCACATAAATAACACTTTCCTGAATTCATTAGGCATCTTCCTTGGTGAGATTTTTCACAGGTTGTACAAACATGTATTGCAGGTAATCTCAATGGTTGTTGATATTGACTTTGTTGGAATTTCTGTCTTTTTGTGGATCCTACCTTGTGATCACTTTGTCTCTTTCTACTATCAATCTTCCATTTCTGTTTCACCAATTCTATATCATTCTCTAGTAATCTAGCACTTTCCACTAATTCAGCAAAATCTTTTATACGTAGAGGAATTAATGGTTATCTCAGTGAGTCCCTCAATCCTTTTAAAAATCTGTAACAAATTTTTTTTCAGAAATAATGATAAGTTGTGGTGCATATCTTGAAAGAACTGTAAATTCTGTTTCATATTGAATGACAGTCTTAGATCCTTGCTTCAGGTTTACAAAACTTTGCTGTACTGCTTGCCTTGTTGATGGAGGAACATACCATTCTCTGAAGATCTGCTCAAATTCTTCCCACATGATTTGTTCCTCTGATCTACCTCTGAATTTCTCCAATTATTGTCCTCTCCACCATCTTTATGATTCGCTCTCTAGCATAAAAATTGCTAGAGATACTCTTCTATTATCAGAACATTTCATTCCAATTAAAACTTTCTCTATTCTGATGATCCAATCCTCAGCACTTCTGGCATCAACTCCTCCTTTAAACAAAGGAGAGTTTAGACTTTGGAAAAGTTTTAAATGCTTATCCACTTCTATACTAACAGGATCACCTGCCTCCACATTTATACTACTACCACGAGTGGTAAGAGCAACTGGTGTAACTACAGGTGGACATATGGTGTTGCAGATTCTACCATAGAGTGCATCTTTTCCATCATCTGCATCATAATATTCATCATCTACAGTTGCATCATATTTCCTAACATTGCATTCATAGCCTCCATCCCTACAGGTGCAGGATTTACACTAGGTGCACTGCCTCCTACCGGTGTCACATTTTCAGGATCTTCAGAGATCCTAATAGACTGAGATGATTGACCTTCACCTCCATCATGTATTCTTTCAGTCATTATATATGTAATGCATGTCAATAAGAGTTCTGCATTTAAATCATCCATAAAAATATTTATACTCAAACACATTAAATAGATGTTACTTTATATATTCCTATATAAGTGAAATTGCAATTAGACTTGTTATCTAATTTAGAAATACTAAGTTCTCCTAGGCTCTGTAATAATTCCATCACATTCAATCTTATCCTCTTAAATAATTCATTTTTCTTATGCTTCTTTACTTAAATCCTCAGAATCTTAAGTCTTTGCTCTGATACCACTTTTGTAACACCCCACAATACCCCTTAACAGTAAGGTAGAATGTAACAATAATAAACATAATATTTTCCAACACTAAACATCACATTCATATCATTATATTTCAACCAATTCCCAAGTTCGTCCAAAATCTAGCACAGAGCTACTAAGGAAAACCAAACAAATTCAAAGTAATACTATATTAATTTTTTTTTTTTTTTACTAACCTCAAGAGTAGACATCAAACATAGAATAAACATTAACATAAAATTTAAATACTTGCAGATTAATCTTCTTCCATCTTTTTTCATTCTCTTTCCTGTAACAACAGCCAGTAATAAACTACTGGTGAGCTATGAGACTCCATAAGTGATACAACTTGAAGTAACATTTAAATTACATAATTATAAAATTCTGAATATTGAACATATAAATAAAGTTAAACTACTAGAGCAAACTTCATAAATTCTCATTTGACATTACCCATAAATTCTTCTTACATCCATACTGAATATCAATTTTACTCATTAAAAGATTTGGCTACTCATTCATAAACATATTCAATGGAACCCAGATAAATCTGGCATTATCGCCATTAAATTACATAGAGGTCCCATTTGCCTCTTTGGGGTCCCTTTTGCCCCACATGCTTTGCAGGTTTCATTTCCTTGGGGTCCCTTTTGCCCCACTTACCAAACAGTTTAATATATGGGGACCCTTTTGCCCCACCTGTATCGGTAAGTTATACATAAATCTTTAGCCAAACTTTATTTTTAAATTGATATTCAGTACACCTTTCATTTTCATTATCCATACTAGACTTGCTGCATGTTTTATTATTCATTCATTGTATAACAGGAATATGCAATTATAAGTAAAGAAAATGATCTCTTTCCAAAACATTATCAATAAGAAAAATATTTAAGTGAACATAATAAATCTTTATTTAAACTCACATAATTAATTTATGTAAGTGGTTAATCATATTTGGAAACTTGTAAGTATATTCCTTTTCTAAGCCTTTCACAAAAGGTTGATCAAACATGTATAATATCAATTCATTTACCTTCAAGACTACTTTCCAAAGTGCCATTAAAAGCATTGTACATGTTTAATGATAATATATATACAAAAAAAATACTTGCATCACTTACATCCTTGTCTAGTCGTCTCTTCCAATGATCTACTTCGCACCCTTCTACGATTGTATGCCACCTCAAAATTTTCTCTTTGCATAAGACCAACAAAACCTTTTCTATCACTTCCTTCTTTCCTTCAATTCTGCATTACGGTTATTTCTCTATTTTCCTTTCATTCCACTTGCCTTATACCGCATTCACAAAGCAAGCAATTTTTCCTTCAGACTTTGTACTAAGCGCTGCCCTCTGCTTACAGGAAGAATTCCGCCTCTTGCTACAGCGGAATTTGCGAATTTCCTGTCCATTTCTGCGGTTTCTTCTACAGTCCCGAGAGAACATTCAGCCGAATTAAAGAATAGTCCCTCTTGCACTTCAATTGTTCAACCGTTGTTCTCTCTTCCGTGACAACACTAATCCATGCAGATAACTAGATAAGGTTAAGTGTGGGCCCAAGCTATAACTGCTATTACCAATCCAAGCATCTATTCAGAATATTACTAACTATCTTATTTGGCTTTAATACTAAATCAGTCACTATATTTGTTGATATTAATATAACAATATTCAATATTAATTTTACATATTTAATATTAATCTCATTAACAGATAGTTAATAAATTAATTTGAATTTTATACAGATTTATACATTTAGCACGTCACCTTATTAGTTGCTTGGATCTTACAATTAATTACTCTTCCATGTAAAGTATAGATTACATAGATATTCTACGCAGTACTATGTATATTTACTCCATTCTGTATGATAATGAAGTGAATATTTCTGACATTCTTTTCTGCCAGCAGTAATATAAATACATGTATAATGTAATGCATATATAGAATGGATAATGAATAAAGAATTAATCCCAAGAAAATCCGCAAGCTGAACCCATAAATAAAATTTTGAAGGTTCATGAGGAAGCAATTTAAGTTGAGTAGCAAAATAGTATGGCATGGAAACTTGTATATAACTTAGCAAAAACAAAAAGAATTTATCATAGTCAACAGATTTTGCTTCCATAAAATTAAGTCCAACCGTGACAATAATCGACTTGTCCTCATTGTAAAGAGGCTGATCGCCCGAAGTAGGATCCACAATTGCCAACCTTTGGTGAGCAAGATAGCAGTCCTGATAGCAATGTATACCACTCCAATCTGGGCCCCTGTGTCGTAACCTGGTTTATGACAAACAAATTAAGGCTAAAGTTTAGGTACTTCACAACTTAAATATCAGACGTGAATACAAGGACATCAAGCTTACTACAAAACTAAATTTAAGCATTCTATTGTTTAGATTTGTCCTAAAACTAAGATTTTTAAATTGGAAAGTTATATCACTCGCCAACACAGAAATCAAGCAGAGAATCACACAAATTTATTATGTGTTTTTAAGAATAAAAGTCTAAGTTTTGTTTGCTACTGTTGTCCTTTATGTAGAGTAATGTAATCTCTCCTCTCATAGAGTTGAACAACCTCCATGCAAGTGTGATGAAGTCGTGGAAGGGGTGCATACCTAGAGCCAGATATTTTCATATAAGATAGAGTATTATTAATTTCACCTATTTATCAATTATTTTCATCTATTATAAATTGTTTCCAAACCCTGGTATTATCGATAGCTACATCAATGATCAAAATTACGTCATAAAAATTATAGTTGTAGACCAACAAAATAACAGGACTTGGCATCTGGCAATGGCAGTGCTAATATGGAGGTCAACCTTAGAGTCCAAAAGCTTTCGTCTGAGTAGATCTAAAACTGAATATATCGAGTATACTTTTAGTAATAATAGATATAGTGGGGGATTGTTACTTTGAGTGATCAAGTCATTCATAAGAGTACACATTTTAAATATCTAATATCTATTGTTCAGAGTGATGGTGAAATAGACGGGGATATTATTAGTAGAATTCAAGTTGGATGGTTGAAGTGGATGAATGCATCGGGCTTGTTGTGGGATAGAAAAGTCCCCCTCAAACTTAAGGAAAAATTATATAAGATGGTGGTGAGACCTTCAATGCTTTATGGTGCAAAATGTTGGCCGTTAAAAGAGAAGCATAATATTATGTTAAGTGTTGCAGAGATGAGGATGTTCAATTGGATGAGTGGCTTTACTCTTAGAGACGGGATACGAAATGAGCATATAAGTGAAAAGGTTGGAGTAGCTCCAGTGAAAAATAAGATTAGAGAGAGTCGCCTTAAATGGTTTGGTCACATAAAAAGGCAATCTTCCGATGACCCGGTTAGAAAAGCAGATGTATTAGATTTAACTTATGTTAAGAGATGTAGAGGTAGACGTAAAAAGACTTGGTTAGAAAATATTAGAAATGACATTTCTTTTTAGATTTAAATGAGAATTTGATTCTTAACATGACACAATGGAAAAAAAGGATTTATGTAGCCGACCCCACATAGTGGGATAAATGCTTGATGTTGTCGTTGTTGTAAAATTAATGGCCAAAATCAATTCTTTATCCAACAAAATAACCATCAATCGATTTGGGGTTTAGCTCAATTCTATCAGCAGATGAAAGGTAGCCAAATCTTTAAATAAAAAAGGTTTATCTCAGCATCAGTACCTCTTCAGGTAGCTTGTAACATATGTCAAAATCTCAGTCATCCCTTGGCATTTGATCTCACGGTCAAGATGAGAATCCGTGAAAGGCTCACCTGGATCACGCCAATATCCTTCTATATTTGGGTAGCTAAATTATGAAGGATTATATTGAGGCAATTATGTATCAATTAGAAGTTATTTATTTCTTTATTAAGACATTTTGTATAGATCTATAAATAGTGATAATTTTGTATAATAATCATAAGGTATTTTCACCCTTCTCAAATTATATGAATTATAACATGGTATTAGAGCCAACGGCCTTAATTGCCGTCGAAGAACGATCCTAAATCATCGGAGGAAGAGAAAATAAGCTCGGGGCATCTGAGACTTGATTGATGCCTACCAGTACATGCCGGACGGGACGAACGACTCAATCGAACTTCCGATCGAAACAGAAGATAGTCGAACAGCCACGAACGAGCCAAAGGAGCCACGCACGCAATCTCTACGCCTCCTGCGAAGCAATGATGCCAAAGCGAAGCATTGCTGAGGATGGATGTCACAGACGAAGCTCCCCTGCCGACAGAAGCTTTCCGATCCAAACGTCGTAACTTCCGATCCGACAGAAAGAGAAAGTTGTCAAAGGAGCGTAGCCACGAAGGAGCCGAAGAAGCGACGTTGGACCCAATGCCAAGATAGGAGATTGGGCGATCATAAAGGCAGGTGTCCAACATCAATGGTTGATGGGCATTGAGCATTAGTCCTACATAAGAATCAAATGATAATCTACTAGGAATGCCTGAAATCTTTCGTAAATTAGCAATCTACTCGATCATTCTCCTAATAGGAGGGGAGATCGGTTGATTGGAAAGATAAGTGTTAGATGCCAAGATAGTTGGCAAGCATTGGATGTCAACCTTGATAGATGTCGAGAAAGACGATGAGGAATATCGAAAGTCGAGTGAAGATTAGCGGTCAGCTCAATCCTTCTCTTAATCAAAGGGGAAATTGGACTACTAAAAAGATAATAATTGATGTTAGTTGACAAATGATGTCAGGCAATGGCAACAATTGGCATTGATGTTGGTCGATGATTGATGTTGATCTGTGACAAGCAAAACTCTAGAAAATTTTCTAAATGCAAAAATTCTCTTCAGCAAAAATACCTTATAAGTGCATCAAAATATTGCCTATTATAAATTTTTAGAGAGAATATTCTGGTCATTTATATCCAAAGTATGGATACTCTATTAAACAATCGAAAAAATCCCTTCTATCATTTGATGTTCTTTTGGACATCTTAATGACTTGATCTTAGAACTAGGCGACCATGGGAACATCAAATTCATCACATCAAGGTACTAGTTTCAACTATAAGCACAATTTAGTTCCGTACAATCAATTTCTTATTATGCTTGTGAATGTTTGATATAGCTGCATTTAAACTTTGATTACAATCTTCGTACCAAAGTTTGTTTCATCAAACAGCAATGCCTCAACTATAAATGTGTTGAAAATATAGTTCAAATGATCCTAAGGTTTTTGGCCTGAAATACTTTGGTGCTTTAATGTTTACGTCAAAATTCTTATTTGATTAGATGAATTTCCAGACGACCTATCACGATAAAATACACATAACAGACAATAGTCATGTCTAGTTAGTTATTCCCGTCTCTAAATAGCTACTCAAGAAAAGGTAGAGCCAAAAATCCAGAAAGACGCTCCCTTTTAGAGCGTTTTAGAAGATAATCGAAGCAGATGTGGCTTCCAGAGCACACTAGACCGCAGCCATCCCAATATAATCCGCAGCAGCCAGAAAACCATTCCACAACCTTTTCTTCAATCCACATGCATACTAGAAGCAAATTAATGAGAGGTTTCATGAAGCCCGTATGTGTATTGTACTTCAAAACGGCTGTAAATCCGTTCCACAAATAGAAACAAGAACAATACAGGGAAATGCTCGTCGTTACACCATTTCGAATACATTTAATAGCGAGGGAGAGAGGAAGAAGACCTGCGTGAAAGCTCGATGATTCGGGACCTCTTGGCAAGGGAGGTATCGGAGCAACCCAGCACGGCGAGAATTCCACACATGGCGGCGGCGGCGGTGGTAAAGCAGGATTTGTTCTCCCTTTTGCTCGAGTCAGGGGACAGGTTCAAAAGAAATGAAATATATATGTATAAATATATAAAGGACACTAAGCGGGGCAACGGGTAGAAGTTGAGGAGAACAAACGAGAGCTTCAAGTGAGTGACCGTTGAATTTCTGGCCACTGTGTCAATTGTCGATTTAGGGCATTTTCCGGCTCCACCGTCTTCTTCGCCTGCCCAAGATCCCTTTGAATCTTGCCTGATGCCGACCGCTATATATATTTCCCAAAAACCTGAATGATGGATCATCGTCGACTATATCAGACGTACAAATCTCGATGAGCGATGAGGGGCTATGCATGCTTCCGAGCAGTGAGGAATTTTTTTGCTGAATCTTGTCCGCCGGGAAATAATCGTGTGGAACGTGGGGGTGCCGGCAAACAATCCGCTGTGGAAGCTGAACACGGAGTTACGTGTTCTGGCGAATGTGTGGAGGAGAAGCATATAAGGGGAGCTATTAATCCTATTGGGTGTTTGTTTGTTGCATTTAGGGTGTAAAGTAATATAAATATTAGGGATGTCAATTTCAGCTCATTGGTAGGGTTTAGGTCGAACCCGAAACTGACCCGGCACTATTCAGGTCAACTCGAACCCAACCCGTTTTTGCATATGGGTCGATTTTTCAGACCCGAACTTGACCCGCTTCGGGTTCGGGTCAACCCGATCCGACCCGCTTCGGGTTCGGGTCAACCCGATCCGACCCGCTTCGGGTTCGGGTCAACTTGACCCGACCCGCTTCGGTTTGATTTTTCGAGTTCCCGCGCGGTGCAGAGGCAGGCCGGCAACGGTGCAGCGGCGGCGGCAACGGTGCAGCGGCGACAGTGCTGGCGAGGCAGGGGGCCCGATGCAAGGCGCAAGCGACGACGCGAGAGAACGGAGTGGTCACGCGACGCGAGCTATCACGCATGAGGCTCGATGCCTGTGGGGCAGGCGGGCAGCCCGAGTACGCGACAAGCGGGGTCGCTGGGCAGAGTCGGGCAGAGCGGGGCAGCCGGCAGAACGGGCAAATGGGTTTTCCAAGTCATTTTCGGATTTCTGGGTCAACCCGGACCCGACCCGCTTCGGGTTCGGGTCAACCCAAACCCAAAATTTTGGGGTTGGGTTCGGCTCAGATTTTCGGTTTGAGTCCAATATTGACACCCCTACTAAATACATTGGTTTTCAAAAATTTAATGTTTGATATAAAGTAAAATAAATGTAGTATAAAATGAGTGCATTCCAAATACTTCATGTAGTGCATTCTGAATGTTTATGATATTCCTCAAGTTTGTGTGATTTACAAATACACTGCAACTGTACCATGGCCACCACAACATTCTTGCAGTTTACATTGCATTCATTTTAATTCAAACCAAATAAAAAAAAAAGTAAACTCAAACATTTACTTTACATTTATCTAAATAACTCCAAAGCATTCCTTTTACAGTGCATTCATTTTGCATTGCATTTCTTTTTTCAGACAACCAAATAGCCCCTGAGAAAATTTGAGTCGAAAAATTAAAAAAAGGAGCAGCCAAAAAATTTGAATTGGTAAAAGGAGCGTGATTAGGATGTATTTTGATTAGGAGCAAAGTTGTAAAATATTGTAGCATATTTTGCGCATGCGAAGGCTTGAGACAAATTAGCTAAAATATTTGGCGAACTCCATAGGATTTGCCAGACTATTTGGAGATTTCCTCTAATACCTTTAAATTACCAAATGAATTGGCGAAATACCATGGGCCACACGGCCATTCACAAGCAATACACGTGTGGTTGTAGATCACATGTCGATTAAGGCTTCGTTTGGGAGGGTTGTAGCTATCGGTAAAGCATGTTGTGAAGTTGATGCTTAGAAAGCTACTTTCTAAAGTTGTTGTACATAAATCAATAATTGTGTTTGGGTAGCATAACTGCCGAGTTGCTATGTTGCTGTTGTATGACAACAAATTACTTTGATACCCTTTTATATATTAAGCAATACTAATGTTTAAATATGAATGTTTTAAAGATTTTGTGCAATATTTGAAACCTAACATTATCACTGCATTTGACAAAAATTGTTGAAATGAAAAATCAATTATTCACACACCAGCTAAGGTTCCAAAAAAAGCAATAGCTAGCTGATCACAAACGATATAAACCAGGGTCAAACCTAAATATATGTTCGTTTCCTTAAAATGTTATTAATTTTTCAAAATGAAATGGTAAACATCAAGGGAATTCCTTCCTAATTACTATAACTCTGCCTACCAAACTTTATTAATTATTATTGAAATGTCAGTGATTAAACTTTGTTTAATCTACTAAGAATTTCTAAAAAACTATAACAAAATAAGTCGCGGCAAGAAAAAAAAATGGCGAGATGTCACTGTAAGCAGATAATTGGAGGCGTGGATTCTGCCAAGAGAGGACAACGGTGAGGAGAGGCCGAAGGTCAAAGCATTTCGAGGGGAGGACGAGGATTGAGGACGAGGACACTGCATCTCAAGGTGTCTACCCGACATTGGGGCAGCCGAGAGAGAGAAAGACTATAAATGAATTGAAGAGAGGATGTGAAAAACCTAACCAAAGGAATCAAAGAGGTATTATAAGCAAACGTCATTGCGGAAGAGAGGTGCAACATCGGAACCGTGTCACTAGGACTACACCGTCGCGGCCACCGCCACCCAATGCTAGGGCTGCTGCTGCGGCGTGGTCGCGAGATAACATCGCTGACAACGAGGGAGAAGAAGTCTCGCACAAATGGGGGCATTTACGACATATTTTCCTTTTAAAACCACGGGAAGCAGCCGACCGCAGGAGGCTGTGGAAGGTTGCGGGAAGCAGCGACGAGCCGCAAAAAATTTTCTAACTTGGTTCTGCCGCAATACGCCAAATGAGCATTTAACAAATTTTTATAAAGCAACATAGCCGTAAAGCCGTCCCAAATGAACCCTAAATTGGATGGGTGAAGCGATTTAGGTAGGCAATAATGCAAGATGATGTACTTAATAATATTTTTTATGCTATAAATATAGGTGTTGTGGACCTCCGAAAGAGCACCGTTCGTGGGGTACGAACGCAGGGAGTATGGCCGCACTATCCCGTAGGATAAAACGATCGTAGGTCTCTATACTCGACACAAACAGGTCGATGGAATGTCAGATTGGATCATGCATACGACTAACCATTGAGGATAGAGGCTGTTGCCCACACACCCCGATGGGTAGTAATATACACGACCTAGTCACGGGTTTCCCCCATTTGATACAGCAGCTCGAGTGGGGTTTAGTAGATGTGGGACTGAGTTTTTATTACATCCCAGGCCGGAGCCCGAGAAAACTCTCGATTAAGGATAGTACATTATCCTTTCCTAAAGTGGGATTGGCACAAGGGGTATAGACTAAGAAGTCATACTCAAAAGAAAGAAAGGTCTGAAGGGCTGAATCAACATGCATGGCTCATACCAGCATTCGGAGGCTCTAGGGTACTAAAGAGAAACTGGAGAAAGAAAGGCAGGCAATCAATCACATGCGTGAGGGAATAGATTAGACCTGTCAATTTTGGGTTACGGGTCGGGTTGACCCGAACCCGAAACTGACCCGGTATTATTCGGGTTCGGGTTGACCCGACCCGGTTTTGCAAACGGGTCAATTTTCTGGACCCGCAGCGGGCAGTGCTGGGGCAGTGAGTGGGGCAGGGAAATTTGAATTTTTTTAAAATAAACGGGTTTGCTGGTTGACCCGGCAACCCGTCGGTTTTTCGGACCCGAACTCGACCCGCTTCAGGTTCGGGTCAACCCAAACCCGAAAATTTCGGGTCGGGTTCGGGTCGGGTTTTCGGGTCGGGTCCAATATTGACAGGTCTAGAATAGATGGAGGTGGCGTCATCTTGTGACGCAGATAAGTAGGATTTAGAGTCCCTGAAAAAAAGAGACCTACGTACTATTTAAGGCATACTACGAGACCGAATGTAGTAGCCTTGAATCCTAAATCTAGGTTGGGTTTAGTGTTTTACACAACACTAAGACTCGTGTCCTAGCTAACGTATTGCAAGACTTGGACTTACCCCAGCCTGGAGGGGAGCCAGTTAACCACCTAATCGCTTTAAAATCATGCTATCAAGTCAATTATGAAAGATGGATGGGTGGTACAGTTATTGAAAATATGATCGACATCTAGAGGATTTCTTAATTGTTCCTGAACTTTTGTGGGTCAGATGCTCCTAGCTAATACAATTATATTTTATTTTAATTAGTTACTAATGCAGTGCATGCTAGTTGGAATGTCAGCTCATGAATGCTATAGAATTTTAAAAATAGGCTTATAGAAAATAAATTTTTTAAAAAGACTGGGTCTCCCTAGGTCCGGCATTTCATCCTCATAGGCCAGATTATCCGGAGTCTACCCGCATGCAGGGAGATGTCTTATAAGAATGAAAGAGAAATTCAATAATATGTATGCGACCCAGGATAATTCTGGCAATTCCCTAGTTTCATTAAGTTTCTAGGTTATTTAAGACTTAAATATTAAATTTTGGTCATGAGTAGAAAAATTTTTATAGTCCTTAGAGAGCCTAACGATATACAGGTGAAAACAAAAATGGTATACAAGAAAAAAAACCTAAGAAAAGTAGACAATTTCTACTATACAATCAGGTAAACACATTAATATAAATCCAGAAAAATAATAAACTAAATGTCCTTAGGCAAATTGTCCATATTACAACTCAGATATGCAGAAAATAAAGTGGCCGGGCACCACTGCCAACAACCCGGATTTCTAAGCCTATGGTAGACGCAAATAACTTTGAGTGGGATATTGATCTTCAGTCTTCTGGGTGTCTTCTTCTCCTTGGACTCCTTGGAACTCTCCTCCTTGGATCTCCTCTCCTTGGACTACTTGGATCCGTCGTAGCTTGAATATCCAAACGAAGAGATAATTCCCCCTTGGTAAGGGGCATTGCCTTTTCTCTTTGGATATCTAAAACCATCCCACTTGATCTCCCAAATGGAAGAAGACTCTCCCCTATGAGGATGCATTCTTCTTTTGGGATTAAAGTGAGATAAGAATATCCACACTCAAAGTTATTTTTACAACTCTTAACAGTTATTACAAATATTACATCAAATGAAAATGGAAGATTCTAGACTCCCTGCATGGTTATCCTAATAAAAATCACAAGCAGTTTATATATTAAAATAAAGCTCAACCCATTGAAGCTGTGCCAAGCCATGCTCTTAATGATGAGGGCTAAGCATCTCTGGAGCACCTGTAGCAGTTATAATTAATGAAATTAGCCCTCATTTTGTTAGGGGGCTAAGCAAGACCTGCATAAGACAATATTAGAAATCATAACGGTGCCCCCCTTTTATTAGCTTAAGCATGGCCACCTGCACGGAAGAACAGTATATATATATGACGTTTATAACCTAAGGGTAGATCTAACGCTCATCACATCATCCATAGAATGCAAAAAAAGTAAGCAAACACAGCAATTCAATTTCATACAACATGTAGTGAAAATCACGGAAAGCTCCGACACACAGCAGAAAAATAAAACTCAGTGGCCTAGCCTAGATCTAGAAGTGGTGTCCTAGCAAACAATTCTATGTGTGTGTAAGTCTGGTGTGACTGGGATAGGTCATAATTTGGATAGTTAGTTAAAATTGTCTAAAGTTCAAGTCTATTATAGGCCGGAAAAGGAAATTTTAATTAAAATTTAAATGTTTATGGATTAGGATTCATCTTAGTGAATTTAATTTTTTTGATCATTTTTAAATCTTAGGGAAGTCATATTTGAAGTTTAAATTACATTAGCCAATTTTGGAAAGTCTCAGATCCTCCTAGCTACTAGGTTGAGGGGGTCCAAAAAGTTACTATAGAAAATAGGCTAATTCTAGGTCTCCTAATATTTTAGAAAAATACTGGAGCCTAAGATGAGTAGTTAGCCAAGTAGTACACTGAAATTAGAGTTTTCTAGGCAAAGTTATGAATTTTCTAAGTTTTGGTCCCTAAATGAACTATGGTTGACCAAAAAGTTGACTTTCTAATTTATGTGAGTTTTTGGAAATCTAATATTTTTCATAAATACAAGATACTAATAGGAGTCTAATGCAAGTGAGTTTGACTAATTTTGAATTTTCTACAATTAGTTATGAATTTTCTAAATTTAAGGTATTTATGGAATTATCTAAATTATCTTATAAAGGGCTGATTTTATGGTTTTGCTCCAAACCAGCTCCAAATAAATTAGAATCATCCCAAAGGTCAGGGATGACTTGAGAAAGTGATCCCAAGTGTTTGGGAAAATTTTGGGATTTTTAATAATTTTTAATAATTTATTAGGGGCAAAAAGGTAATTTCCACTTAAGGTCAAATTAAGGGTCAACCTAGAGTCAAAGTAAGGAGCCCTATTTATCTAAAGTCAAGGATCCGATTCTAAACAATTCAAGGTATTATGAGTAATTTTATGACCTAAAATGTATTTATTGTAATTTTTAGAAGGTCTCGGGGCCTTATTTAGCAGGTTAATTAGGGTATGTTCATTAAGGGGTCTAACAAGTCCTAAAAATTCCTAAAAAATTCTTGGAGGTTTATGATACCTCTAAGTTCAAATTTTTAGATTTTCATGTTAGTCAGTGATCTAACCTAGCCCCTAGAAAATTTCTAAGTTCACTAGACAGGTCATTAATTATTGTCCTTAGGGTGTCACTATGTTGTATGGGTTTAAATCAAAATTCACACTAACCCTCAAGGTAATAATGCATGGGAGACAATCGAACGATCCGCGGGATCGTTCCCTCCGTTGGATGGGGCGTCCGTCCGACCGAAACCGAGTTGTCGATCATGAGATCAACGACCCAGAACATCTCACGCGTACAGCCAGCCTGACAAAAACCCTAATCCCATTTTTTGCTTCGTTCTCTCGATTGAGTCGATGAAATCGAATAAAATTTTAGATATAGGATCTAACAATGAAGAGCATTCATGGGAATATTTTATTTTGATCTAAAATGTACTTTAGATGGATTTATTAAATCTAAGTGTTCTAGACTAGGGTTGACGATTTACCTCAATCCACATGGTGGATTCGGGAGATCTTGGGCTTGTTGGACTCGTGGGATCCGCACGAACAAGTTTCCTCTTGGACTCGAGCTCTGAAGCGGTCTTGATCGATGGGAAATCGCCTTGGAACGTTAGTCTCCTCGGGTTCGACGGGATTTCGAGTGCGGTGGCTCAAGCTCGTCGGGTTTTGGTTGGGGAAGGTGGTAGAGGCCTCCAGAAACTCTCACACAAAATCTCAGACCGTTTCGAGACTTAGTGCCAGAGAATTTGGAAAAAGATCTTCAAAATAACCTAAATTTCACTATTTAAACGCCTCTCTCTCTCTTGGGCGGTGGAGATGAGATCAAGGGTCAAATTCAGAGAGAGAGGGAGTGATTTAGGCTGGATTTTGATTTCAAAACCATTAGCAATCAATTAGGGCATTAAATAGGGATTAAATGAGTCTTAAATGGGTTAATTTGGCCTATTCATGGCTAGATTAATCAAGTCAAAGTTTAACTTGGTCAAACCAGTCGATTAGGTCAGAAAGGTGGGTTGGGCTTATGAGGCCTTGAAATGGATTAGAAATTAAATTAGGCACATTAAGGCCAATTGAGTCAACCCGGGTTGACTTGGTCAACTTTGGTTGACCCATGGCCCAAGTCTGGCTCCAGTAGACTTGGTCTGACCCACTGAGTCCAGTGGAGGAGAGAAATGAGCTTGAGGAGCTCTGAATTGGATTTGAAATTGAATGGAAGGGTTTAGGTCCATTTGGGTCAACCCTGGTTGACCTGGTCAACTAAGTTGACCCAGGACCTGGGTCCAGGCTTAATAGACTCGAATTGACCTATTAGATTCAATGGAGTGGGTCTAGGAGTCTTGCTTGGTCAATTTGACCAAGTCAACTCTTTGACCAAGAGTATTAGCAAAATCAAGGTCAACAGGCGTTTTGCAATTGAG
>NW_021319826.1:319098-381523 GCF_001605985.2 Dendrobium catenatum | reverse complement strand
TCGAGTGGGTGAAACCCATAATTTGACCTTAGGTTGTAAATTACCGTTTTGCCCCTAATAAATCAAAAAATTAAAAAATTATTAAAAAATCCTAATATCTTCTCCAAAACCTTTTAGAGGGATCACTATATTCTCAGGTTCATTCCCTGACTTTTGGGGAGTGATTCGACTTAAATGTGGGGCTGATTTTGGGAGCCAAAAGAAAAAGGGCATCTCTTTATTAATTTAGAAATCCAATAAATACCCCAATCTTTAGAAATTCATAACTAATGTTAGAAAATTCCAAATTAGGGCAAACTCACTTGCATTTAGGACTCCAATTAAGGTTCTAGTATTTATTAAAAGTTTTAGGTTTCCCAGAAATTGAGCCTGGTTTAAGAAAGTCAACTTTTTGCGTCAACCCTAGTCTATTTAGGATTAGGGCCCGACTTAGAAAATTCTTAACTTTTCCTGGAGAACTCGATTTTAGTGTACTACCTGTCTACTATCGTATTAAGGTCTAGTATTTTCCTAAATGGTTAGGGGAATCTCAGCATTTAGCTTTTTCCCATAGTGACTTTTTGGACCCTCAGTCTAGTATCCTAGGATGACCTAGGGACTTTAAATTGGCTAATGCAACTTAAACTTCAAACATGATATCCTAGGCTCTTAAAAACTGCATCAACAAACTAAAATAATTAAAAATGAAACTTAATCCACTAATATTCTGAATTTCAAATGAAAATATCCCTTTTTTTAGGACCCCAACAAACCTGAATCTAGCAACTTTAACCTAACATATCCTTACTTAGGATCTATCCAAACCACACTAGCCTTACACACACATTAGAATTGGTTTTCGCTAGGCCACTTCTAGAGCTAGGTTTAGGCGTGGGATTTTACTTTTTCTGCTGTGTGCGGAGCTTTCGGTGGATTTCATTGTATGCCGTTTTGAAAATTGTTGGTGTGTTTGCTTACTTTTTCGTACTATTGTTGATTGTGATGAGCGTTTAGACTACCCATAGGTTAGGAGCCGCATATTATATAACTGTTCTTCCGTGCAGGTGGCCATGGCTCAATGCTAATAAAAAAAAGGGGGGAGCAATCTAATGATTTTTCTAATAATGTTTTATGCAGGTGCTTGCTCAGCTTCCCCCCCAAAATAAAAATGAGGGCTAAATTCAATAAATTATAACTTGCACAGGTGGAGCTGCTTAGCCCTCAAGATTAAGAGCATGGGCTTGGCACCAGGGTCAATGGTGTTAGCATTTTTTTTATATATAAAACTGCTTGGATGATCGTATTAGGATAATCACTATGCAGGGACTTTAGAATGTTTTCTGCTTTTCAATTTAATGAATAAAATTCTGTAATTAATCTTGTTATAAAAAGAGTGTGTGAAAACCAACTCGTTGAGTTGGATATTCTTAATCCAACTCGGATTTCAAAACGAAGAAGGCATCCCAAAGCGGGAGATTTCTTCTTCCATCGGAAGATCGAGTTGGGATGGCTTTAGTATCCAAAGAGTAAAGGAGCAATACAATCCACTGTGTGCGGGAGAATTGCTCTTCGTTTGGATATTCAAAGCCACCGACGGATTCCAAGATCCAAGGAAGAGATTTCCAAGGAGGTCCAGGGAGGAGAACCATAGGAGTTCAAGGGAGGAGAATTCAAGGAGGTCCAAGAGAAGACATCAAGAAAGCTAAAGACATGAAGACCAATATCCTCACTCAAAGTTGTTGGCGTCTGTTCATAGGCTTACGAAATCCGGGTTGTTGCATGTTTGTGCCCGGCCACATTCTATCTTTTCTGCTATACCTTTTGTGGGTTGTAATTTAAAGTGCAGTTGGCCTAATTAGGACATTTTACTTGATTACATGATTTATATTGATACGTGTTTACCTGATTTGCGCGGTTAGAATTGCCTGCTTTTCATTAGGTTTTTATTCTTGGCATATGACCGCTTTTGTTTTCGCCTGGATTTTTCCGCTACGGCTCTCTAAAGGATTTATATAATTTTTCCTACTCGTAACTATTTCTAAAATTTTTAAGTATTTTAATAACATAGAACCGTACGAATGCTAGGGAACTGCCGGAATCGTCCGGAGGTTCCAGCATATTACTGCATTCTTTCTCTCCTTCTTATCACAGACATCTCCCTGCCTGCGGGTTGAGTCTGGATATTCTGGCCTATGAGGATGAAGTGCCGGACCTAGGAGACCCAGTTCATTTTCATAAAATTATTTTATAAGCCGTTTTTAAGACATTTCTATGCATTTGATGCTGACCATTTCAATAGCATGCAGTTGCATTAGTAAACCAACTAATTGAAAATTTAATTGCATTAAGCTAGGAGCCTATCATGACCCCACATTACAGTTCGCAAGAGAACCACTTAGGAAATTCTCTAGATGTCGGTCCTATTTCCAAAGAACTGTACCACCCATCGACATCTTTCATAACTGACTTGACAGCATGGTTTAAAACGATTAGGTAGTTAGCTGGCTCCCCCATCCAGGCCGGGGTAAGTCCAGGTTTTGTTTCGCATTAGCTAGGACACTGGTCTAGTGCTGTGTCGAACACTTAAGCCCAAACTAGATTTTAGGATTCGAGGGCAATACATTCGGTCTTGTAGTAGCCTTAAATAGCAGGTAGGTCGCCTTCTTTTCAGGGACCCTAAATCCTACTTATCCGGTCATAGGATGACGCCACCTCCATCTTTCTCTCACACATTGTGATTGATTGCTTGTCTTTCTTTCTCCAGTTTCTCATCTAGTACCCTAGAGCCTCCGAATGCTGTATGAGCCACGCATGTTGACTGAGCCTTTTTGAGACCTTTCTTTCTCTTGAGTAGGATTTCCTAGTCTATCACCTTGTGCTAATCCCAATTTGGAAAGAATAATGTATGATCCTTAATCGAGAGTCTTTCAGGCTCCGGCCTGGGATGTTTAATAACCACGGGGGCTTGCGCCCGTGGGAACTTGGTTCCACAATCTACTAACCCCATTCTAACTTTTTCGCGGTGGGGGAAACCCGTGAATAGGGGTCTGTTATATTACTACCATCGGGGTGTGCTGCGACAGGCATCTATCCCAATGGTTAGTCGTATGCACGATCCAATCTGCCCTTCCATCGACCCATCGTGTCGAGTGTAGGGCCTACGATCGTTTTGTCTACGGGATAGTCGGCCGTACCCTCTGCGTTCGTACCCCACGAGCGGTACTCCTTCGGAGGTCCACATTTGTTAGCTTCCGTATTGTGAAATTAATTTGCTTATTTCAAAAGTTTGAAAAATCTGCAAAAAATTAGTACTCACTGTTTAGGCATTATTTTTGAAAAGCACCAATTTCACCCCCCCCGCCCCCCCCCCCCCCCCCCCCCATCTTGATGCATCTCAACTTTCAAGTGATATAGAGCGGGATTTCAAAAAAAAATGTTTTTTAAAAACCTTAAGAAAAATGGATCAATGACAAATTTTGGTAATCATAATATTATAAAGGGTTATTTAATAATCCATCCACCTTTATTTGAAAACATTTCATTCGATTTTTGAAAAATTTGCATGTCTGCATTTCTATAACCCATTGACTACATAATTTGTCATATGATTCAAACTGGTTACTCAACTCCATCGCATATTGTTAATGGTGTTAAAACTGATATTCCATTTAATGAATGGAGCAAATGAGGATAGGGAACTCGCATAATTAAATGCTAAATTTGAACTGTTTCTTTTGTGCCTTAAATTTCGAATACTATATGCGAGTTTCTACATTCTATAATCCATTGACTATAGAATTTGTCATATAATTAAAACTTGGTTACTCCTCCATCCGATATTGTTAAGATGTTAAAACTGCATATCCCTTTAATGAATGGAGCAATTTGAGGATTAGTAGAAAACTTGCACAATTAAATGCTAAATATTTGAATTATTTCTTTTGTGCCTTAAAATTCAAAGACTATATGTGAGTTTCTACATGTACTACCGATAAAGAGATTTGGGATAGGTTGTGTATCACCTACAAGGGAACTAATGAAATTAAACAATCTAAGTAAAAAAAATTTACATGACTATGAACTTTTTAATATGAAACCTAACGAGACTGTATTTGAAATGTACATTAGGTTCACCAGATAGTAACATCATTGCAAACACTAGGTATAGAACTATCAAATTCTAAAAAATGTTAGTAAAATTATATGTTGTTTACCTAGTTCTTATGATGAAAAAATAAATGTAATTACTTAATCAAAAGATTTAAATATTTACTCTATTGATAATTTATTTGGATCACTCATTACTTACGAGCAAGGAATGAGTCAAAGGGAAAATGATGTAGGAGCGAATTGTAACACTAAAAGTAAATGATTATGATAGTGATAACTCTTTAGCTGATTAGGAAGACAAAATAGTCTTGATGACACACTAGTTCAAGAGCTTTTTGAAAAGAAAACAAAGGCGTCATAAAAATAATTGGAGCAAAGGTAAAGGCTACAAATCTACTAAAGTTTTATCTGATACAATTTACTTTGAGTGCAGGAAACTAGATCACCTTCGAGCTGACTGTCCCAACCTGAAGACTCACCCGAATAAGAAGAAGGGTGAAGAGAAGCCAAAGTATAAGAGGAGCAAGCAGAAGCACAAAGCTTCTTAGGCTTACTCTGCCTCATAATCATTAGAAGAAGAGGAGGTAATAATTTTGTGTCTAATGGTTAATGATAATCTTGATCAATCTGATCAAGATGAGGTATGTCAACTCTCTTATGACAAATTGCTTATTATTTCTAAAAATATTCATGATTTGTATAAGAAGCTTAAGAAAATTCATGTTAGTCTTAATACTAAATTTTCTACGTTATAAAAAGAGCATGATAAGTTAATTACCAAGCACTCTACTTTAGATAGCGATCATATGACTTTATTAGATGAGTTTGATGCATTAAATAAGAAGCATATTGATCTATCTGATGCACACAATTCTTTGAAAACTTTACATATTGAGTTATAAAAAGTATTTAAGGATTTTAAAGAACTTGCATGTCAATTAGATAGTAGTGAGCATGCATTAAAACTAGAAGTTACAAGCTATGAAAGTGCAAATGAATATTTACAAGCAAAAATTACTGCATTGGAGAACAATAAATCACCACTTTTAATAGCTCAGTGGTACAAGCCCTCAACATAGCATGCATCACATAAATCTACGAAGAGGCACCATCACCCACATAGGCTAGTAGACACATTCCCTGGTGTTAGGCGTTACTCTTGTGGCATATTAGGACACGTAACCCGCACTTGCACTATCCACCATATGACACATTTAGTGTGGAGGCCTAAATTTCATTCATCATAGCACAACATGCATACATCTCATTCATTCAAGCATAAGGTGGAACACAAACTCACTTGGGTTCTCAAATTTATCCTTTGAATGATATTATAGGGGTGCTCTTGTAAAAGACCTAGTGAGAGCATGTGGTACCTAGATAGTGGCTACTTTAGGCATATGACTGATGATATGAAAAAGTTTATTACACTGGAGGTCAGAATAGGAGGCAAAGTGACATTAGGAGACAATATCACTAGGAAAGTAGTGGAATCATATATAATTGGAAACTCTAAATACTTTATGATTGAAAATATTTTGTTAGTTGATGATTTAAAGCATATTTTGTTGAGTAGTAGTCAATTTTGTGATAAAGGATTTGATGTGAAATTTCTTTCTGACAAATGTATTATTATATTATATGATAAACTTGTATTGGAAGGAAAATGGATGAACAATATTTACATGTTCGACTTGACTTGTATTGAATATTCAAATTTCTTATTTTAAAAATAATAATTGATAAATCTTGGCTATGGTATAGGAGACTATGACATGCTAGCATAAAACACTTAGGAGTATCACTCAAAAAAATCTAATTAGAGAAATACCTAAGTTAGACTTTACTAAGGATTACCTATGTGATGTATGCCAACTAGAAAAACTAATAAAATCATCATTTTATTCAATTAAGGATATCAACACATCTAGGCCACTATAAAGCCTTCATATGGACCTATTTGGACTGGTTAATACAACCAGTCAAGAAGGAAAGACTTATGGATTTGTGATAGTAGATGAATACTCTAGATTCACTTGGATAAGATTTCTGTCATATAAGAATGAGTCATTTGAGGAATTTAAAATCTTCTCCACTTGGAATCAAAGGAAATTAGGATGTAAAATTTCAATAATTCATAGTGATCATGTTGGAGAGTTTGAAAATGATAGGTTTGAATCCTTCTGTAAGGAGATATGAATAAAACATAATTTCTCTACTCCTAAGACCCCCCAACATAATGAAATAACTAAAAGGAAAAATAGAACCTTGGTGGAAGCTACTAGGGTAATGCTAGCAGAATATTCACTCTATATGTATTTTTTGGGCAGAAGAACTAAACACTGCTTGCTATATTTTAAATCGGGTGAATATTAGATCCAAGTTGAATAAAGCACCATATGAACTCCTAAAGGTTAGGACATCCAATCTTTCACACTTACATATTTTTGGATATAAATGTTTTATCTTAATCAATGAAAAGTCACCCGTAGAAAAATTTGATCTTTAATCTAATGAAGTAATCTTCTTAGGTTATTCATCTGTAGGTAAAACCTATAGAATATTCAATAAGAGGGCCTTAGTAGTAGAAAAGTCTATCCATGCGGTATTTGATGAATCAAATAAGACCTCTGAATCTAAACCTGAAGAGGAAAAAGAAGTGGATGTAATTTAGGGGGTAGAAATAATTTCCATAGGTGATAGAGTAGAACCTTAGGAGCAATTGCCTAGATTGAAGATATTCTTCTAGTCATCCTAAAGAGTTGATTTTAGGAGACCCGTCTGAACGTGTAAGGACTAAGTATGGACTTAGGAAGGAGGTTAGTTATTCTTCGTTTATTTCCATGATAGAACCTATCAATATTGATCAAGCCTTAGGAGATGAATTTTGGATCCTAACAATGCAATAATAGCTAAACTAATTTGTTAGGAATGAGGTATGGAAATTAGTCAAGAGACCTAAGAAGAAAAGTGTGGTTGGAATAAAGTTTGTCTTCAAAAATAAGATGAATGACTCTGGAATAGTAGTGAGGAATAAGGTCAGATTAGTAGCTAAGGGGTATAACCAAATTGAGAAAATAGACTTTGAGGAAACCTTTGCCAAGTAGCTAGGCTAGAAACCATAAGGGTGCTCTTAGCCTTTATTTTCTTCATTAGTATCCTTATCCCATAATCATTCATGAGACAGACATGAATCTAGAGGTAGCCCATACAAGTTCAAGTGATGACTCTCATCACGTAGCACTTTATCCCATATAAGGTTAAAGAGGAGGTGGCTCCCATGACGTAGCACTTTCTTTTGTATAATAACACTTAGTTCTCATCTTCTGGATAGTGTATTACTCTAATACCATTTGTAACAGCTCAAACTCTTAAACTATTGAGTTATTGTTCGCTTTGTCTTAAGGGCCTCATGGTTTTGTCTTATTGGTGTAACTTCCCAGGATGTCACCCATCCAAGATTTCTTTGGAATGAGCATGTTTAATTATAAAGTTTCTTATTAAAATTTTAACCATTATACCAAAAGCCACCTTGATGTTTAGGAGTTTAGCTTCTTTTACTCAAGGAGTTTCACAATAACACTCAATCAAACCCCACACCCAAACATAAAAGACAAGGTTGTGGTGCCACCTTCCCCGGTGTCACAATACCCCAATGACACTTTTGCTATTTATGATTTTTTTCTTTCCCATTCCAATTCTTGACTTATTTAGAGTTCATTATAAACTACATATAATTTACAATCAAATCTATATTAATCAGGAGTTTACATGGTGTTAGGTTAATTACTTGTGTTAAGATGTCATAGGTGTTACAATAGTTAAGTTGATTATCCTCTTGGTTTCTCGTTCACCTAAAAAATTATCCTCTTGGACCTATGGTGGAGGTGTGTTAGGAAGCAAGTTTATCTTATCAAAAATAGATTTAAAAATAATGTTATTGGAACTCCCTATATTGATAATGATACAGTTGATTTGATAGTTGACCACTGGTGCGATGGCTGACACTACATCATTGAAGGGGTTTGTATTTGCCAGTTTATTTGCTTATGTGCAGGTAATTGGAGCGAACACAATTATTGGCATTCGGAGAATGGTCACCAAATTAACTTCTCACGAACTATGTCACTTAATACTCATTATTTGAGATGTCTTTGCTTCATCTCCTTTAAGGATGGCAGGTACTATCCTGATGATGTGAGTGGCATAAACGAAAGTTGGCTCATTCTCATGGTCTTTTATAGTGGAATTTTTCCAAAATTTAATTTAGAATAATGATCTATTTAATCTTTTTAATTAATCTAATAATCAATAATTGGTATAAAATTTAATAAATCAATAAAACATTGATGCAGAAATCAATCATAAATCACTAAAAATATATATCTTATTTATTCATATACATCATATGTGTATGCATTATCAATGCATTCAATAATGTCAATGATATTAATGCATCTATTAATGTCATTAGTGTTATCAATGTCTGCATGCATCAATATATGATTTAGTACGGTAGGACATCCAGCTTTAATGTGGTGTTTTCAACATCTTTTACCCCAACTAATTCACAGTTGGTTATCAATCATATCAATTATCATTTATTCAATTAATCAATTATCATTACATATGGCTTTATTAAATCAATAAAGAGTCATCACTCTTTGCCCGTCGACGTAATCGGTCATCTGTTATATGCTACAACTGGGATAACACCACAAACTATCTTTAAAGGAAAGCCCTTCGGCCCATCCTTCTATGTAGGGTATTATATTTTAACAATCAACCTATTTTATAGTGTTAAAATTCAGCCTTTCTTATGTAAATGCAACAATTAAAATGCAATAGGAAATAATCAATTCTATTCAATATAAGAAAATCTATATAATAATCAAAATCATTGAAAACTAAAATGAGATTTGAGTTATTTACAACAAATAGAAGGAATCTCTGAACAAAATTAATAGATGAAAAAGCCTCAAATAACCTTCTCTCTTGTTCGAAAAGTCACGACATTGAAATTTAGATTTTTCATTTAAAAGAAAATCATTTCAAAAAAATTTGCATTGTTATATACATTTTCTGCTCACCTACTTGAGTTAGCTGAGATGAATTCTTCTAGTCTTTTAGCCTTTATCAAATCTTTCATGAGGTTTTATAGGTGTCTGCACTACAGTACGATGCATGTGGTCCTTATGAAATGTATAAAATTATAAGGTGTTCCTAGTGTGGGTGACTGCCTTCTTCTACATCAAATGCCTAAAGAACTATTTAGTTTGAATGGCCTCCACCAAGTCGACCATAGACACGTGCAAGGGAGTAATGGCCAGATACTGGTGAGGGGTGCATTTTGTTATATTTGTATGGGAGGGCACTGTGTGATATTTCCTCCATTCACAAGCGGATGGGCCTATGATTTTCAAGGTCATGAGAGCCTAGCCTCATTCTATTTGTCATGATGATATTACTTCTATTATGCACTTTTCTTTCTTTCCACCCACTGAGCCATTCGGTGACTCCTATCATGCCTTCAATGTTGGGACTAATCATGCATTGAAAGTGGTTCTTTGACGGGGTGCATTTTGTTATCTCTGTATGGGTGGGCATTGTGTGATATTTTTCCATGCACAAGCGAATGGAACTATGATTTTGAGGGTCATGAGAGCCTAGCCTCATTCTATTGGTCACGATGATATTTCTTCTATTATGCACTTTGCTTTCTTTCCACCCACTGAGCCATTCGGTGACTCCTATCATGCCTGCAATGTTGGGACTAATCATGCATTGAAAGTGGTTCTTTGAGGGAGTAGACAAGGCACACTTGACCACATTGTTGTATACTTCCTCATCTATGTAGCTACAACATAATTTTAAAATAAATTTTATAATTATAAAATACATTATGATCAAATTTAGGCCAAAATAATTATACCTATTTTCGTAAAAAAAATGAATAAAAAAGATATTATACTACTAATATTGTGGAATGACTTTTCCAGCTCACAGTACTTTCATATGCCTCACATTAAAAGTCTAAAGCAAGCAATATCTCCTTTAAAAGTGCAAAGTAGGCTACATAATGATTTATCAACAGAGGGTCCCCTTTTCAACACCAATAAATAATCATTGAAAAGTTAGCTATCTAATTTGGCTCGATCAGGACCATACATTTCTAATCATTTATAACTACCAAACCCCACCGAATACTTATTGATAAGCCAATGAGCATAACTTTTTTTAAATTTAAATTAAATTAAATTGTAGATTAGCATTTAATTTACTCAAATTGTTCGATTTTTAACTTAATTTAATTACACATTTTTAAAATTTTAGATTTAAATCAAATGGTACTAAATATATTTAATTATACGCACTGAGGCTTTTGGTGGTTGGTGGGCAAACATGGTTGGAAATCCCCCACCCCGGGTTTAAATCCCCTCTACTACGACCTCGCTTCTTCAATGCGGCAAAGCAAGTGTAGGTCTGATGTCAGTGGGTGGCCTCGCTAGGTTCCTCCGAGGGATTAGTTACGCTGTCAAGCGCTCCATTTGGAATGGCAGTGGATAGATACTCATGTTCAATATATATATATATATATATATATATATATATAATTATATATTAGGAGTGACTAGCATTATAAAAATAATTATAAATTAATTTTTGAGAAAATTATTATTATTTAAATATTATGATTATATAATATTTTAAATATATATTAATATATATATATAGTTTTAATATATATATAATATTATATAGCAATCTTTTTATGGCTATCACATTCTACATATTTTGATTGATAAAAGTAACTTTTATTATAAAATTTTAAAAATAATTATCAAATAAATATATCATAGCAATTAAAAAATAAAATAATAAAAAGGCGGACCAAACAAATATTTTAAAAATCAATTTTATTTTTATTCATATTTTAAATTAAGTTTGATTGAGGATTAGCCATTTATTTTTACTCAAATTTGTTCAATTTTTTAAAACTCAATTATTATTTTTTTGGAAATTTTACTTTAAATAAAATGATATCAAATATCTCTAATTGTAAGGTGCAAAATTGTTGGGAATTTTTTTTTTTAATATGTTATGAGTATTATAAATATATGCTTTTTTAATCTAAGAGTAATTATTTATAATTCTCATATATTAGTAGATTTGCTTTAAAAATATTTTTTATTATAATTTTTTTAAAAAATAATTATCAAGCAAATATATAATAAGAACTAAAATATTGAAATAAGCAGTTTCCTACTCCTAAAAAATCTTAGATAAAACCTTTGTATTAAGGTTTCGTTTGGGATAACTTTCTTCTAATTTTTATTTTAACTTTTTAGTACAAAATTTTTAAATTTAAATTTTTTTTTATTTCAAAAGGTTACTTTAAAAAAATAATAAGAAAACTATCCAAGTGAAGCCTAAAGTTACTATTATTAAGAGGAAGACCGTTTTTCTTTTGGGTTGGTGGGCCAACGTGATTGGGAACCCTCAACCCGTATTCGATTCCCCTCCCATGCAACACGACCCCTTCAGTGGAGAGAAAATAAAGTGCGGGTCCGACCCTTATGACGTTGATTGCTACTAAACCAGCCGAGAAATTTGTTACACCGTCGAGCATCCTTTTTCAAGATGGGAGTAGGTAGATAGTTACCCAAAAAAAAGCTCCAAGTTGTGCACGTTTTTTAAAGAAGCCAACTAGAAAAATTAATGGTAAAATGAACCGCAGAAGCAGCCTTGCTTCCTATCCATTATCCCTTATCTCTCTCCTCTCTCTCTCTCTCTCAAAATTCTTACGCACGTGCACAGGAAAAGCTTCATAATCTACTAGAAAGATCCTTCGTGTATTAATCATCGTTGCATAAATTATTTTAATGATTAGAATTATTTATTTGGATTTGCGTATGTCTAAGTACGCCACTAATCTTTAATTAAACGATGCTTAATTCAGTGTTAATCATGATTAGGAGGGTAAGCTAGCTAGCTAGCTAGTTACAGTATTCTGTTAGTTCACTTATATAGTTATATGTTTAAACAATCATATTACTGTATTTTGATAACTATTTTTAGATAGAATCCTAAAATATAAAAAGATAAATATCCATTTTCATTAGAGACTTTGATTTTTTTTTAAACGTAAAAAATTGTTTTATGCTTATTTAAATGCATTTCATTTTTTTTAATTTATTATTTTATATATTGTAGATATGTATCTACAACCAATAAAAATTGCATTCAGCCATCTGATATCCTAAAGTTTTTTGGCTCTACTTTGCTGTGATTAATCTCTGTGATTCTTTAGGAAGCCTAATATTATCAAGCTCCTACTTTTTTTTTTCTTTTTTCTTTTTTTTTTTTTTTTTTTTAAGGGAAGGGGTGGGGGGTTTTTTTTTTTTTTTTTTTTTTTTTTTTTTAGGGCAAGGATGAATCACTTCTATAATATGTTTTGCGACCAAGTGGCATCATCAATGGAGTTTTTGATTATATCTATGATTGTGCTAATATTCTGCTATCATGGAAGGCAACTATCACTGAATCTCAAAGAAAAAAAATAATAATTGGATTACACTAAACCCTATTTTTTGTCTTAAAATCGTAGCTTTTTTTTCTTTTTTCTATTTCAATTTTATATATTTTCTCTTATATTACTCTTGATATATCTATAAATTGTAAACTTTTTTAATATAAAATTTATCAATCAAAATGTTAGATATGAAAAAATTATTACTTGCGGAGTTCATATTTCATCTGGACTCCAATCAGATAGAGTCACGTGACTTTTTTTCTCTTTTGTACACAATCTGCATACAAGAGAGAAAATTTAGAAAAAAAAATTATATGACTTCGTCTGATTGGGGTCCAGATGATCGAACTCCATCCGTAATAATCTCTCCTAGATATTCCTCAATTCCCTAAACCTAAGGCAAGTTTATAAAAGCTGATCTAAATGATATACAAATGCTACCGTTAACATCTCAAACAACGCTCAAATGCAAACAATTATAAAATAAAAACTCATAAAGCTGACACCAAATTAAATAATTGGGAGAAAACTATTGATGATCCATCTTTATTGAAAAAAAAAACAAAAAACAAAATCAATCAACACATCCTCATCAAAATTTGCACATAACATACAATTGGGAGGACAAGAAATATATATATATATATAATTAAAAAATCTTCTTGATGATGTAGTGCAAGTATGCAGAGTGCATGCAAACATTTAATTAACGGGAAATTATTGGGTTCAGATACCGGATGTCACCCAAAGCCCAATGAAAATGCGCCACATCATCCCCTACTCGGTACTGAGCTTGATACTGCTCAGTACTTTGAAATACCGAACTCAGTACTTCACAGTACCGAGCTCAGTATTACTCGATATGGTGAAGTACTGAACGGTAAGCTATGTCCGATGTCTGAACCCAATAATTTTCCGTAATTAACAGTGCACAAATACTACAGGCCTACCTGATGATAAAGAAAATGTTAGCGCATCAAAATCAACTACTACAGTCCTGTTTTATGAACCATTTTGGCAAAGAAACCTCAAGAAATGGAAATTTTTTAACAAACCAGAGACACTAAAGCTGTATTCACTATAAGAATACTATTGCTATTATTGAAGAAGTTCATAACCAGCAATGTTAAATTTACACACAAGAAATATGGAGTAGAAGAAGGGATAGTGAGTGAAGCTGAAACATATAATTCATTTTATTTAGGCTTTGTTTGGGACAGCTTTCTTATTGCTTCTTAAAGCGGCTTTCTAATTAAAAAATTAAAAAAAACTGCTTTAAGAAGCAATAAAAAAGCCGTCCCAAACACAACCTTAACCCACTCATTCATACAGTAAAGGAATCATATACTTAGTGAGGGATATCACTTAAATTGCAGGGTGAATATTAAAACAGCGGTTAGATATGTGAGGTGAGGATGAAATAGCAGAGAAATATGGCTGCAGTTTATCACAGAGCTAATCAAGAATGATCCATTGCTTATCAAGTTAGTGTACCTCGCATCAATTATGTGATGAAATATTACCTGTGTTGATGCTTTTGAACTTTTTGCTGAAGGAAAATTAGAAAAAGAAAGGGAAGTCTCTGGGTTTCTGAGGCTTAAAACAATCTGATCGAGCCCATCCAATCTTCTGCTGCACATTATCATATACAACCAATCTCCCGCGCAATGAGATATCTGCAAATTACAATTGAAAGCTTACAAATATCAGTCAAAAAGGCCAGTAGATACCCTACTGAGTAATTCAAGGGAAATGCATATTTATGTTCAATCAGCAAAACTTGGATGGTTTGAATGTGAAGGCTGACATTAGTTCTTTCTACATGATATGTAAGAAGAAGATTCATAAATATTAAAATGATTTTGTTAGAACAGGAATATGAAACTTCTTTTCTCATAAGATAGAATAATCTTTCAAGAAACTAAAGCTTCATTTGGTTCCTCTCCTTTTGTGAAAGGTAGTTTTAAAAATATTGGTTAAGGGAATGGAGTTTTCTAACAGAAAAATAAATATCAAAAAACTTCTCAAAACAGTAGAAAAATGAAGTTCACTGAAAAATATTTCTATAGAAGCATCCCATCCAAAAAGCGAACAAAAAATAATTTCGTCGTTTCTAGACAAAAACAAGAAAACAAAATGCCGAAACAAACGAGACCTAAATCAAATGTACAGTTCATCCTCTTTTCCGGCAGTTCATATAATGTAACAAAAGATGGAAGATAACATAACATGTGGGGGAAAAGAACAGCTATAAATAGCCTTCAAATGTCGGACAGAATAAACACCAAATACCTCCTAATATAATTGTTGCTCCATCATGCACTTCACTGCCATTAAGTATCCCCAAGCAGATATTTCCCTTACTCTGTTAACATTAAAATATAAGAAATCAGTAGTTCTATTAGAAAATAGTGCATACTAGTACACCATGATAGAATGTCTATCTGAGCTGAAGAACCTCACATTGATTACTAAATAATCATCCGGTAGAATAGTAAAAGTTGTGGGCAGAATTCTCCATCTTTTCACAAAATGCAGGATTAAGGGCTCAAAAAACTGCTTCACATCTCCAATGGACCTGCAGCGGCCAAGTAAATTTAAAAGTTGCACTCATCTGCAAAGAATATGCTACTTGTGCTTAGCAAAGAAGTTTGTTGGACATGAGCACGCCTAGTTATTTTAAAAGAAAGCCACAACCTCTTTAGGAAATCACCTTAGAGAGCTATCTTGCCAACATACAGGCAATAATGGGTCTGAGTTATCTGATATGAGACCATGGGAGTGATAATCAAACTGCCAAAGTGAGAGTTTAAGCATTAAGCTCAAAAATAAATGACAAACGTAAACTACGAAGTTGGTCATCCAAGAGCTTACGGAGTTAATAAGACTGGAATATATTTCATTCGGAAAGAATGAGTAAGTGCTGCCAGAATCAAACACAGTAAGATATGCATTTCCACCCTTTTGTCCTATACTGATTTGTTTGCTTCCGTAGCCAATTTTCTGAACCTGGGTACTATAGAAGTTCCTGCAAGTAACGCATAGTTAAAACAAGCGAGCCACTGTAGCTTTGAAATTATTTGATAATAGACATCTATAATTCAGAAATTGCTTATACTATCACGTGGTAAGCAACTTTTTTATTTCCAAATAGAACTTTGCTAAACCTACCAAAGATATAACCTAAAAAATTCGAAAATGTGTTTCAGATTGGTGCGAGTGGATTGTTGGAGTGCATTTCTATCCATATTTATGCTTCAATGATATAAAATGCAAAAATAACTCTAAATTAAATACTAAAGTGACCTCATGCTCGCATCAATTGCCTAAAAACCAGAAGAAATATCCTCTTGAGAGTTTAATAACGCGACCAAGATGGTGAAGGAGTTGGAACTACCTCATGGACTTATCTGTTATCATCTTCTAAAATAATAAGGATGAGTAAAAATAGAAAGTGTGAACATTAGTAGAGGTGCCCATGAGAAATATCTTGATAATAATATAAATATTAAGATTTATGAAGTTGATGCTACAGATCAATACATGAAATACAATAATAGGATAGAGAAGGTTGAGGATTAAGCAAATGGATGCGATCAAATGTTAAAAGTGAATGTAGATCTCTACTAAGATAAGAAATTTAATAGTAAAAATTCAAGACGTGAACCAAGTAATATGTACAATCTTATTATTAATATGGATCATTATTATGACGCCTTAAAGATAATTTGAAATAATAATATCCATAGGATTGCATGATGCATAACAAGATGACGGACTGCATTTGTAGCAATAAGACGGCTTAGCTAGGATGCAAGGCCAATTAAAGTTGTAGCTTGCAAATCTAGCATGAATGGCAACAGAATCAGCCATGGTGTCAAATAATAACGACATTGGCAATTAACTGACAAGCAAAAAAACCAAATTTTGTAGAAAAATAAAAGATATAAGCCCAAAATAAGGGTAGCCGGATTCCTTTTCAAGATTAAACTTTAGCCCTTGTCCCGACAAGATGAAAGAAAAACATGATAGTATAATGAAAATTTTCTATTGAGAAAAAAAAAACAACAAATTAATACAATAAGAACCCTTAACATAAAAAATTATTTGACTCTTATGAGGATACTTCAGCTGATTCTAATTTTTTAGGAGAGAGACTGGCTCAAATGCCAATTAATGCAAGATGAAATGCTCTACACCATTAGCTTGTGAAGTGATCAGAATAAGAGAGCACCAATGTTATAGAAAACTGAATTATGAAGAACTTTAAATCACTTCATTTCAATAAAAATTAAGAAAAAAAGGTCAAAAGATAATTGGGATTAGGGCTTCAGGAATTAGGAAAACCAAACGAGGAGAGAGAACTGACGAGGAGAATGATTTCAAAATTATTCGAGTATCCTTTAGCCCATGACATCCTCCAATAGAAAAAAGAGTCATGTTTATTGCAAATAAGTCCAAATTGAAATGAAAATTACATAAAATCTACTAATAAATGATTCCTGGGATAAACATCAACGGAAAATGCAAAAATACAAATAATTATAAATTAAATCCTAAAGTAGTTTCATGTCCTGCATCATTAATACTGTATTTTAAGATGTTGTACGCCATGCCGTGTCTGCACAAGATGGGCAAAGCATTATTGATTTATGGTAAAATTCTGAGTTACTCTAAGGCAAAGCAACAAAAAAAATGATGAAGAATAAATATTGGGAGTGTAAGAGAACCAACAAACTAGTTATTCTGTTAAAAATGGAAACAACCAATAAAGCTTAGTATAATTGCTCATCAATTCTAAATTTTGTAAAAGACGGCAATATTTATAAGAAAAACTTAGGTCATGTTAAAGAGTATATATTGTAGCTAGTCCTAGGATAAAATAACAATTTTATCATTGTATCAAATGAAGGGAAAATGAAATTTAGATTATGAAACCTTTTAAAGATTTCAAATTTTCAACTATTGAAATCAACGTTGTGTTACTCCCAAAATATAGGGGAAACCTTAAGAAAATAAGCATCTCCTACAATGGAAAACATAATGCCATTGTAAACAATTTGTATTAAGGCGCTATAAGTTTGATTCAATAATGTTGCAAAGATAAGCATATTTTAAAATAGAAGATTTTAGGATAAATACAAATTAACTTTATATTTTCATGGAAATATATAATTTAAAAGTTTGTTACAGTATTAATTATTTGGGATAGCACCAAATCAAACTTTGAACCTAAATTATTTTTTATATAAACATTAACTCTAGCATAAATAGAAAATATGTGAAGGCATGCAATGCTTACGGGCTAGTTAAAAAAACAGGCAACATAATCGGTCGCAATTATGCTTGTTGTGAGGACTAAATCAAAAAGAGGACAGAGATAGACAGAGGGAAAGAAAAAGAAGAAAATAAAACTAGCTCAGCTCAATTTTATGACCGATTTATTGCAAGCATTATCATACCAAAAATATTGCAAGGAGTCCATAGTTGTGTGAAGATACCCTTTTGAATAGCATTTTGATAGGACTTGAGCACCAAAATCAGCGAACAAACAGTAAAATTCAGCAAACTCATAAATTCTCTTGATAAAAAAAAGAAACATGAACAAGCAAGATACAATATTCTTTCAAGAGGACTTTCTCTCTCAAATTCTAGATCTCGCTTGTATCCCTCACAAAAACAGTAGATAGCTAAACCTCACAAAATTCAGCATACAAAAACCTCCCCTAACCTTAGGGTAAATCAACTACTTTGTAAATAAAAAATAGCTCCAAAACAGCCCCCCTCCAATTCTCTCTCAAATATATCATATTTCCTTAATAATTTCCCTTCCAAATCAGCCCCCAAATTAGCCCTCTTCAATTAGAAAACATTTCTAAGTAATCCCCTTTAGATCAACCCCAAATCAGCCCTCAAATCTGTCATATTCAATTAAGAAACATTTCCTAATTAATACCATCCAAATCAACCCTCAAATATGCCCTCTTCAATTAAGAAATATTTCCTAATTAAGCCCCTCCAAATTTGCCCCCAAATATGCCCTCTTCAATTAGGAAACATCTCCTTATTAATCCTCTTTGATTAAGAACCTTACCAAACAACTCCTAGGAAACTCTCTAATTCCCTCCCAATCAAATCAACCGGTCCATCAATACTCCTCTCCCAAAGTGTCACCTTGTCCTCAAGGTGGAACGAAGGAAATTACTACTAAAGCACTGGACTAATAGCACTATACTGAAAATTGGACTGTCATTGGGTCAAATGATCCCTACCTCCAACATCTCCCTAATCAATCTCTCGATTTCATCCCTGTAGAGTTGGAGAGAATAGTAAGAAGGAACACTGAAATATGAAGCTCATTCCTTCAAAATGATAATGCTCCTATTCTCGCGGAGGAGGCAACCCCTGAACTGGATGGAACACCTATGATATTGTTGTAGGAGTGGTTGAGCCATGCTTGGTGCTTCTATATTCTCCTCATCTTCTTCTCCTTCCAAACTCTGCAGCTCCACCAAAAATTTCACTCTTTCACCATTTCCCCTCCTTGGCAGTGGCTCCAAAGGTAGCATCCTCATATTCTTCCCCCAAAATTTCTACCTACCTTTTTTTTTTACCCCAAAATTTCTACCTCCCCATCCTCCCTCATTGTCTCTATATTAGGGTTTCCCCCATGTCTTTTTTTTATCAATGGTCCCCTTGCCTCCGATATTATCAGTTGAGTGTGATGCTCCAATATTTTCGTCATCATGTCCTCTAGATTAGAAAGTCTTCCTTCCATTACCAAAAAGCGCGCATTCAACAATCTCACATCCATTTGCAGCTGCCCAACTTCTCTCTCCAACTTTTCTTCCAACGCCTCAACTCTTTTCCCAACCATCAGTTTCAAGAAATTTCTCTAATACCAATTTGATAGCACTTACGCACCAAAATCAACGAACAAACAGTAAAATTTAGCAAACCCACAGATTCTCTTAATAAGAAAAAGAAACAAGAGCAAGCAAGATACAATGGTCCTCTTTCAAGAGGAAGACATTCTCTCCCAAATCCAAGATGCCGTTAGAATCCCTCATAAAAATAGTGTACCGCAAAATCTCACAAAATTCTACATACAATAGTATGATACAAAAACCTCCCATAACCCTAAGGTAAATCAACTACTTAAAGCAAACAATAAACAACAAAAACCAAAACAGTCCTCCAATTCCCTCCCAAATATGCCCTATTTCCTTAATTATTTCCCTCCCAAATCAGCCCTCATCCGCCCTCTTCAATGAGGAAATATTTTCTAATTAATCCCCTCCAAATCAGCCCCTAAATCAGCTCCCAAATCTTCCCTCTTCAATTAAGAAATATTTCCTAATTATCACCTCCAACTTAGCCACCAAATCTATCCTCTTCAATAAAAAAATACTTCCTTATTAATCCCCTCCAAATCAACCCCCAAATATGCCCCCTTCAATTAGGAAACATCTCCTAATTAATCCCCTTTAATTAAGAACTTTCCTAAACAACTCCATCTTGATTAGAAAATTTCCAAATTCCCTCCCAATCAAATCGGCCGATCTATCACAGTTAAATGGAGAATTGCTAATATTATTCAAATATTTAATATCTATTATCTCTTTTGTATGATTATCTTATTAATTTAGCTTTAAAATTAGGGCTTCTCTTTCCTAGTGATAGTAAGTGTGCTTGCTTTTAAGGAAGAGCATTTTTATGTCCCTTTTTATTTGCAAATATATATAGTTTCTCTATAGTCAACAAAATCATTTGTCCTCTCTTGTGAATGTTAGATATTGTTTTATCTTAATCATGAAAATGTTGGTGTCTTCTAGTGGTATTTGGTTTATCTATTATTATTTTGTGTGTTTATCATATTCACTCCTAGTAAATGCTTTCACATAAAAAATAGACTTTTTAAATAGCTGATACCAAAGCCTAAACTATGATATTCATGAGCATAAGATTGAAAAGCTTAACAACAAAAGAGTTTAGAGTTTTGGATAACTAAGAATTGTTGTCTTTTAATCCACCTAGTACTGAAAAAAGCACTAATAAGGCACTCTAATATGTCTACTACTAAGAGTGAAGATAAAATAGAGATTAGGGGTGTCAATAGATGACCCAATCTGCCAAACTGACCCAAACCCAACCAAAAAAACTAGGGTTCGGGTTGACCCATTCAATAAATAGATCATGCTCAAGTCATGCATTCCGACCCGTTTATTAAATGAGACAGGTTCGGGTTAACCAGTCAACAAGATTTTGATCCAAAAATTGCTTGTTTAATATATTTGTTCTTAAATTCTTTTATTTATTGGTATAATCTTCTTATTTTAATCAATTAATCTAAAATCTATAATTAATAAACGAATAAAATTATTTTTTTTAATTAAAATGGGTTATCAGATCGGGTTCGGGTCACTAGCGGGTCAGGTTTGAGTTCAATATTTTGATCATTTATTAAACGAGTCGTGTTCGGGTTGATCAGATTCGGATCAAGACAATTTCAGATCAAACTCGAACCCAACCCGTTTACCCGTTATAACACCCCTAATAGAGAAAGTTCCAATACAAAATTAATGAAGGTTCCTATACAAAATTAATCCCAATTTAGTTCATGAGGGGTGATTTAGGATATTTTGTACAGTCGAATGACTAAATTAGAAAAAAATGATACCCTGAAATTAAATTGGCCATATATGAATAGTCCGATGACTATTTTGGGCCTTTTTCCTATTCTATCTTTGAGCACTCTTAATAATGTGGGATGAAATGTTTAAGACCTTAAAGTTTGTAAAAATAATATATATTTCATAAGATGCAAATTCAAGTGGTGCAACTTCAATTATATCATCTTTCTCTTGGCTTCAATATAAGGAAACAAAAAAATGTTTAGCTTCTTAATTGGAAGTTAGGTTCTATGGAAAGAGCACAAACTGAAAGGGAGATCATTGGACATGATAAGGTAAATTGGTCTCATGTTGTATACTTTGTCCCAACACCAGATCATATTATTAAAAATTTCAAATCGTGGAGATAACCACTTTAAGGACATGAAGATTCAATGACAGATGTCCTTTCAATATTAGTAGAACCATCTCAATGTGTAATATATGTGCTTCACACTTCTCACATGATTTTTCAAGTTCGAAAGGGTCAAATGAGCTTTTAGAGATTGAAAATTACTCAACCTTTCATGGCTTTAAGAGCTTAATTAGCTTTATTTTGGAGAAAATAAGGCACATATGAGATCAAAAGTATATTGTTATATTATGACTCAAGATATATTAATTAAAATTTTAGCTCAATCATTTTGATAAGGTAAGCAAAAATTTTAAAAAAAAAAAAAACACTATTATTTATGAAACCCATGGCCAACTGTCACCTCGGCCATCAATGACCCTAGTACATCTAACATTAAAAAAGGCATATGACAACCAAATCTTCTCAGAATTCTTTTCTGACCACTGACTACCATTGTTATGGACTCATTTCTCAATCATCAACCATCAATACAAAAGCCCAAGAACCCCAAAGGTCAATCTCCTCTTCAATGCATGCCAGAAACCTAATATAACGCTTAAGAAAGGAAATATAAAAATAGTTCAGAATTTGAATTATTGAAAACCAACAAAGCACCCTCTAGATTCTTTAAAGGTCAAGGAAATGCCAAGCTGCAATCAGTTTGATAAGAGCAGTTTCTTCTAGACAAAAAACAAGCATGAAATGAAACATTAGATCAAACAAATCTTTGCAAGCAGAACAATTCAGCAGTAATAAGAAAAAAGGTAAAAAAATTAAAGAATGCAGCATCTCAGTTTAACAGTTGCAAAAAAATGATGCAGTCTTGTATACAAAGGTGGGAAAAGAAGAAACAGCGTCATTTACTAAGATCAAGGATATCATACGTGAGGCCATTTTGTGTGGGAACCCAAGTCATACCCCACCGAGGTACAAAGTCATCTCCAAAGAACATGTATCCACCATCATTTGCTCCGCCACTAATACAATGTCCAACAACATTATTGATGATTCCTTGATTTGCCAATTGAGAATTGAGACTAACTTTAGCACTACTAAGACCAAGGATCCCATCTGTTTTTGCAGGAGTATTTAAAAACTGGCCTCGCTGATCATATGCACACCTAATTTAACATATGTAAATTAAATTCTTCGATGGATACAGAACAATAAACAATTTCGGTTGCAGTAAAAGTCTTACCCAAAAACAAAATTCACTTTTGATTTGTCACCATTTGACATCATTAGCTGCATTTCATCCCTTGCTAGAACGCCCATGGAGGAGCTATGATCAGCATATGCTACCTCATAATCACATTGATGACATGAGTCGCATGACCACTGGTTCTGATTATGTTGGATTTCTTGGCATAAATGATCCTCTGGTTGAACTATTTTACCTTTTGATGGTTTGTACCATGGATGAGGTCCCTACAACAGCAACAACAACATCAAACCATCATCCCACTATGTAAGGTGGGCTACATGAATCTTTTTTCTCCATGAGGTTCGTAAATTATAGAAAATCTAAACTCAATCTTTCAACAAGATTATGATTATCATTCCATGTTATTAGTTACATACATGTATTTATAGATGTAGAGAAGATGATTCTAGAAGTACACATGTTTGGTTGAGATCTAGAGTTTCATATTCAGTTCAAGAAGATAATATGAAAATTAAGATGACAGCTGTAGAGTCCACATGTGCACAACTGATTGGTTGAGCTGTAATCGTCGAAGTGTTGTAGACATCTTCTGTTATTTCTGTTATTGTTATTACTCCCCCTCAAGCTAACGGTCCGGGTTGAACTGTTTGTTTGTATCTCAGTTCATGAATCTTGGAGTGGAAAGAGACTTTGTTAGTATGTCGGCAATTTGATCATGCGTTGTTGTTGGAATAACTTTGATGGTTTTGAAGTGAATATGGTCTCTAATAAAATGTTGATCTATCTCATTGTGTTTTGTTCTTGAGTGAAAAATTGGATTATTGGCTAATGCAATAGCCGATGTATTGTCACAACTTAAATTAGTTGGAGCAGATAGATTGATCCTAAAGTCCAGAAGAAGTTTTCTTAGCCATATAATGTCAGCTGTCGCTACAGCTAGCACCTTGTATTCTGCCTCTATTGAAGACCTTGCCACCGTATGTTGCTTCTTCACGCTCCAAGAAATAAGAGTATTTCCAAGGTATGTGCAATACCATGTTGTAGAACGACGAGTTTTCTTGTCACTGGCCCAATCATCATCTGAAAATGAGTTTAGAACAAGCGGTCCTTTTGAAATGGGTAAGCCATAGTGAGACGTGCCTTTGATATATCTTAGTAGCTTTTTGAGCATAATCACATGATCTGGAGATGGATTGTGCATGTATTGACAAAGTAGATTTACCGTATAAGCTATATCAGATCTAGTAATTGTCAAGTATTGCAGGGAGCTTGTTATTTGGACAATAGATGTGTGGATCTGATAACATCTGCGCTGGATTTGTATTCAACGAAAGTTTAATAAATGTAGGATTAGCTAATGGCTTGCATTGTGATAAACCTGCATTCTTAAGAATGGACTCAGCATATGCATGTTGTGACATGAAGTATGAATCTTTTATCGCAGGAATCTGAATTCCAAGAAAATTGGTGATCGTACCAAGATGTTTCATGGCAAATTTCTAATTTAAATGATCAAATACATGATTAATCATTGTAGGATCATTTCATGTTAATAATATGTCATCAACATAAATTATCAGATATATTTGTATGTCATTCTTTTGAAATGTAAGCAGTGAAGAATCTGTTTTGTCATGCTAAAATCCGATTGATTTGAGATGATTGGAAAACATCTTAAACCATTGACGCGGTGCTTGTTTCAATCCGTATATTGCCTTGCGAAGAAGAGAAACATAATTTGGTTGATGTGTCCTCAAAGCCTTTTGGTTGAGCCATGTAAATTGCCTCATCAAGATGACCATGAAGAAATCACCATGAAGAAATGCATTAGCAACATCAAGTTGATGTATTGGTCAGTTGTTATGCAAAGCTATAGTGATTGGAGCTCTAATAGTTGGAAATTTGGCTAATGGACTAAAGTTTCAAAGTAATTTATCCCATACTCTTGATAATTATCTTGAGCTACTAACCTTGCTTTGAATCTTGCTACTGATCCATTTGAGTACCATTTGGTTCTAAAAGTTCATTTGCAACCGAGTATTGGAGTTTTATTTGGAGGTGGTACCAATGTCCATGTTCCTTGCTATTGAAGAGCCAAAAATTCCTCTGTTATAGCTTTCCTCCAATGAAATATTTTCATTGCTTATGTATAACAGGTGGGATCTGAATGATCTTGTGTGGAGTTGCATTGGTGAGTATGCAACAGATTTAACCTCTGTATGGGCTTTAAATTTCTCATTTTTGATCTGGTGAGCATGAGATGAATAACAGGAGGAGTGATAGAGGAAGTTGATGCATGCAAATTATTTGGCACTGAAACAGAGTTTGTATTTCGGTGGTTAGGAAGTGTATTTGGAACTGTTGATTGAGTAATGTTTTGAATTGAGATAGATTTATGTTGGCCGGAATAGGAAATAGGTGTTAGAATGCCTGAAGCATAGGTAGAGTTTGGTAATGGTGTCGGAGTGACTTGTATAGTGTGGGAGTGACTTGTATAGTGTGAGAAGCTTTGAATGGGAATGTGTTCTTATCAAATGTAACATGACGATAGACATATATTCTGTAAGTTTTGGGATCAAGATATTTGTTGCCTTTTGAGATGGAGAAGTAGCCTATGAAAACACATGCTACTGATTTCGAGGCAAGTTTGTGATGCTGAGTTGGTGGTATCCATGGAAAGCATGCACATCCAAAAATCTTTAGAGCAGAATAGTCTGGTATTATGTTGTACAATCGTTGAAGTGGTGATTTTTGGTCTGTTGATCTGGATGGCAATCTGTTAATGAGAAAGGATGTCATAAGTACTGCCTCCAGACATAATTTGAATGGAATAGCCAATGTGTGTAGTAACGTACAAGCCGTCTCAATTAGATGTCTATGTTTTCTTTTCGCCATGCTGTTTTGTTCAGGTATATAGGAACAAGAAACTTGATGGCTGATGTTGAATCCCGTGCTAACTAAGAAATAAATCCATTTGAGAATTTATGTATTTTTTTCCTCCATCTGAGCGTAAGCATTTGATTTTGTACTAGGGCCAGACCCGATACATATGAATGTAGTAGTTCTAATGAATGAGAAGATCTAGAAACATAATTTGAAAATGGGGTTTTATATCCCTTTGACATAAAGCAATCATGACATATATATTTTGAAGTAGATATCTGAAGGTGCTTGTGATTATTTGAAATTGTCTTGATTATTTGATGATGAGGATAACCAAGTTTTTTGTGCTATTGAGAAGATTCTTGCTATGCTGCGGAAAACGCATGCTGACTCTTTGGCGAAACTGGGTAGAGGCCATTAAAGCTTGGTCCCTTGAGAAGGACATGCTGCGTCTTCAAGTCCTTGATGACAAATCCATTAGCATCAAAACAAATAGAGATATTATTGTCTTTTGTGAGAGAGGAAATTGATAATAGATTGTGAGATAGTTGAGGAATATGTAAAAGTTGAGACAACCATAACTTACTTTGAGGTGTGGGCATTATTCTTGATCCAAAATGAGCAATTGGAATTGTTCTTCCATATCCAATGGTAATGTTTTATGTACCATTATATGGTAATGGTTGTTGAAAATTTTTTATAGAGTTAGTCATATGGGATCCTAAATCTAAGTACCAATCAGGATTCATTTGGTCGTTTGCCGCTACCATATCTTTTTGATTAGATTGATTCTGTGCGGGTTTTGTTGGTGGAGTGTAGTTTAGATTCAATTGATGCTAGCTTGCTGAAGCTATGTGTCCTCGTTTGTTGCATATCTGACATGTTGGAAGATTGTTGGAAGATACTCTCTGATTTGGTTGAGATGAGCGACAACGCCCTCTGCGTCCTTGTCCCCTTGAGGTGTATAATGCAGCAACTGACTCAGTAACAGATAAATTCTTGAGCGACATTGTTTCAATGTTGATTTCTTCACTAAACAGTAGTGAGTACAGTCCATCCAGACTTATTGGATTGAGATTAGTACATTAGAAGTTTTAAATGCTTGATATTGTGAAGGAAGCCCATTAAGTATATACATGATAAAATCTTTTGTATCTAGTGTCGAACCAGCTGCAGTAATTTGATCTAGTAGCACTTTAATTTATGTCAAATATTGAGTCATGGAAAATTTTTTCATAGCAATATTGTGAAGTTCATTCTTAAGCTGAATGACCTTTGATCTATTTGTCCCTTGTAATCTCCTTTCTATAGTACTCCAAATAGCCAAACATGAGTCTAAATGAATTATGTAAGGAAGAATATAGGAAGATATCGTGGTACATATGGTTGCAGCTAAAGTTTGATCTATGAGATTCCATGCTGCGTATTGTGGATTCAATATGGTAGTACCATTTGTCGATTGTGTAAATCTTTCAAGCGGACTGACTGTAGGAAGCAAATAATCTGAAAATATGTTTGCCTTCAGTAGTTCCAGAATTTGGGATTTCCAGATTGAGTAATTTTCATTTGAAAGCTAGGTGAGTACTATGGTTTTTATATTGGAGATTACAAATTTGAGAGATGTAGGTATGACATATGCTTCAGCTCCATTTGCTTCTGACAGATCGCCTGTATTCGAAGAAGATGAACGCGCCATGGAGGGACGAGAATCCCCGGAACCCATGATTCAGGCTCTGATACCATATAGAAAATCTAAACTCAATCTTTCAAAAAGATTATGATTCTCATTCCCTGTTATTAGTTACAGTACATGTATTTATAGATGTAGAGAAGATGATTCTAGAAGTAAAGATGTAATCATATGATTGATTGAGGTAATTAAGATCAAGAGTTTCATATTCGGTCCAAGATGATAATCTGACAACTGTAGTCCACGTGAGCACAACTGATTGGTTGAGCTGTAACCGCCAAAGTTGTGTATACATCTGTTATTTCTGTTAATGCAAGTCAAGTAAGACTGGGTATACGTGCATTTCTATGTTAAAAGCATGTTCAGTGAATTCTTAGCAGCCCTTGTAAGGTTGCTTACGAAAATGTGGGTAAGATTCTATTCTTCTTCAAAACCAACTAAACATCTGTAAGAAATCAGCAGAAACTGAGAAATTACAAGTTCTTAAAGGGCACATAAACATAAGAATCATATAGAGGTTAGGTTCAGTGGAAACATAAGCTATCACTAAACTTCTGAAAGCCACAAGTGGACTAATATGTACCTTAGTGCAGCTAACACAAGGAGCATCACATTGGATCCATGTTAAGTCACTGCCAGTATCGACATCAAGAAAGTAGGGTTTTGGAGGATTCCCAACAAACACAGATGTATAGTACTGTCTGAATAGAGTCAAACAGAATTTCAAATTCAATTAGAATTTACATGTCAAATGAACAACAAAAATGTAAGTCAGGCTGCGTACAATACAAAAGCATTTTAAGAAATATAAAATTCATATCAAACAGTTGAATAATAAATACAGAGATGATATCAACAATTACTCTTTGAAAAATAAATTTCAATGCATATTGACATGCCTGCAAAGCAGCAGATTACTTCCCTGTCAGTATACCTGCAATGCAAACTGTCATGCTTGCAAACATTTTAATTGGATATGACTATGGAGATGGAGATGCAGAGAGGCAGTCAATCAGCTAAGTTGCAGCTCTAAACTCTTTCACTTATGAATGTGAACAATTGGAAGGAAAAATTTTGGGCAATGCCCATCCATCAATGTCATTACGTAAAAAGTTTTACAAACTCAATCATATATATATATAATTCCCACTACTATGACCAGTTACAAGGGGTACATTTTAATTTTGATAGATCTAATTTTAATTTTGTTATTGGTTAAATTCGGAATTTGTTAAACCTACCACTCATGAATTTAGCAGATATAAAGAGTTCTCCCTCTCATAAATTTTAAATCCTAAAATAAACAACCAAATAATTTATATGAATTTAGCAAGATAGTATAGTTATCATGCCAAATAATTTTCAGGTTTTAATATTCTTGATATTGATTAAATTTGTATACACAAGACTTACTAAATCCTAATTATCAAAGAACCCCTCAAAAAAAATAACCAAAATTCATAAAACCTCCACAAAATGCCATTCATAAATAAGAAAATAATATATAGTGAGAATTGATTTTAGCAGTACAGTTGCATGCTATTAGCAACCAGAAAGCTCCAATTAGTAAATATAATTGGAGCAATCATTCGGGCGAATCTGAACATGTAAAGAACACCTATTAAACTTTTTTAATAGCACAACTTCATTTGGTTCTGGTTGCAATCTACTATACGTCGCATCACTCTATTTTAGTATTGTCTCAAATCTCAATATAGCTCTAATGTAATTTAGAGTAGTTTGCCTCAGAGCCTCAAATTAGAAATAGCCCAATCAAGCAAAAAATCATCATAATTCTTGTGCAACTCCATCAAGAGTTAATGCGATTTAAATAAGGCGCGCAATCCATGAATGCCAAGCGTAAGAAAATAAGATGCAACGAGTACCCATCGGGAAGTAGATTGCCTCGGATGGGAATCACAGCTGATGAATTCGTAACAGAAACCTTAGCAAGCTTCACGCCAGTAACCAGTGGACGAGAAGGCCCTCCCCCGACAGCAACTTCTTGAGCTCCAGGCTTGGAATAGAGAGGAAGTAAGATGGAGGAGTAGCGGGAGCGTCCGTCCTCCTCCTGCCCTCGGAGAAGCTGTACAGGGGCTTCAATAAAAAGGCAAGCCCAAATAGAGAAGAGGAGCAGGGAGAGACCGAGCACGGCAGCAACGGCCCTTTTGGCCCTAAGACGAAGGAGAGATAACCGGACTGCCGCCGGCGACTGCGACTCCGGGTAGGACGGTACCGTAGTCACCGCCGCCGCCGCCGCTGGCTCCTGCTGGAGATGGTCGTGGTTGTTGGAGATGGTGAAAGCGGTTAGGGTTTTCCCCTTGCTTGGATCACCGGGAGGCGGGAGAGAGATGATGACCACACCTCTCAATTGCTCCCTCTCCATTCAATACCTCGCTGAGCGAAAACTGATGTGAAGCGTAGAGTCTCTATTCTGTTTAGTCTTTGACTATTTCTGCACCTAACAATGGCTACCTCATCCTATGCGAGATTCGCATGCGACTGGGAAGATGAACGGACGATGATTGGGTTGCTCTCAGGTCTCAGCACAAAAGTCAAGATGCGAGGAGAAAATTCAAGAGATAGCTGCCGCCCACCGGTTTTTATTATTATTATTATTATTATTATTTAGAGTTATAATTCTTCTTAATCGGCGTGCGAAGGCTACGAAAAACGGTAAATTTGATTTTTTTTTTAAGATTTAACTAATATTTAGAAATTAAAAAAAAAATCGTATTTATGTTAGATTGCATTGAACTTTAGGTGCAATCCGATTTGCTGAAGAAAAAATATTTGGATGACCACAAAATAAATTGGTAATTATAATTTTTATTTATATTGAAGTAAAATAAATTTATTATAAAATTTGAATATGATGACGGTTAACGAATATCGGAATATTAAACATTCACCTTGATATATCATCAAAAAATTATCTTGATCCGGCAAGAATCTCGAGGCAAAATCAGGCCGGGTATTTCAAATTTCAAATTTGGGATCACCTGGGCTCCGATTTTAGCAAACTTCAGTTGAATTGAGCATACCAGAAATACGAACCCAACGACACCAAATTCAACTCAATCCGAGCCCAAATGGGTCCAAATCAAGGACTGAAGCACTGTTGGAAGGTTCAAACCACAATATGAATTATCAAACGGTTTCCAAACATGACATGCTTATAGTCGAATCGAGCAGCTCGACGAGGCAAATCCAACGAGCCCAAAATCGTCGAATTCTGATATCATTAGAGCCTTCAAATGTCTGACAAATGTTCCACGATTAAGGGATTCAATATATGTCGTTCATCCAAACCACTTCCCATTTTCTCTTGATCCTTCTCCTATTTATGGGTCATGTCATCCTCCAAAAATTATAAATAACCCCTCATTTCTCTTAAGAGGGGACCGAGGTAAGAAGAAGAAGAAGAAGAAAATAAGAGAATGAAGAAATAAGCTCCTCATTGACCATCGCCGAAGTTCCGCCCAACTTCCAAGTGACGTCGGAGTTCTGCCCGACTTCCAAGTAACGCCAGAGTTTCGCCCGACTTCCAAGCGACGCCGGAGTTCCGCCTGACTTCCAAGTGACGCCGAAATTCTATCCGACCTCCAACTCACGTCGAAACTCCACTCGATCTCCAAGTGCACCGGAATTCTATCCGATCTCCAAGTGACTTTGGGATTCAGCCCGAATAACCTACATCGACGAATCTCAAATTCTTATTTGTAAATGAATTTCAATTCGGGAGTGAATTATTGTAATCTGATCGTCATAATTTTTAAAGACGAGTAGCTTTTTGTACCTCAAGCAAACACTAGTGAAATTCTTTCAACTAGACGTGGCCCCGTGATTTTTCCATTTCCAGTGTTTCCCATGTGAAAATCCTGGTGTTCTTTTATCTTATATTTGTGTGCTGAATATCCGTACAACGCTGAAACGAAAACTTTCTAACTATATCGCCGCGTATATTATAGTCCGCAACACAACTAATTATGAGTTTATATCTTACTGCCTCTCTCTACTGGGAAAAAAATTAGGAATGAGTAAAATCGTAAAGCAAAAATACAATTTTCTAGAATCCGGGAAAACGAATTCATGGTTTAATCTTTTTAATAGAAACCAGAGAACGTAATTCCAGTTTATGTAATTATATTAATATTTTTCTGAAATTATTTTTTTTAATTTAATGTCCCGGTTTAAGAAGAAATCGAAAATTTGAGTTTCGGTTTCTTCTTTTTTTGGGAAAAGTTTCAGTTTCTTCGTTCTTCTTCCGTGCGATTGATGACAAATTATTGCGTCATACAATCAATCAAAATAATAGCAGTTCATTTTAATATTATTAAATTTCTCTGCACTTTTTAAATTAATATTTTTTTAATTAATTATTAAATAGTAGAGTGCTAAATTTATTTAATTATATGTTAAAATCCTAACGGACTGGTGTTTTTGAAATGTTAACATGTTTGAGTTTATTAAAGATGCACTATTGTTATTTGTAATGCTTGATGATATTATTAAGGGAGTTGGAGAACATCTTGTTGTGCAAATAGGGGTTCGAACAAGTCGAGTCAAGCTCGAGCCATAGGTAATTCAAGCATGACTCGACTCGTAAGCTCATTAACGAGTATATTGTTATGACCTGTGCATAATTTCATATAAGCTTCTCAAACTAGTAAGGGGTTGCAAGGAATTTTTTCTAAACACGACACACACACAATGCCTTCGTCACTTACATGAGAACTTCAAGAAAGTTGTACGCTGGTTAGGTATTCCAAATAGTGAGGCCCTAAGTGATAAGATGTATTGTGCTGGAAATACATACGGTGAATATTACTTCTATTACATGATGAACGACATAAGAATTGTTAAGGAACAAGCATTTGATTGGATGGTCCGACATGCTATGATGAAGTGGACTCTCATGTATGATGAAGACCATCATTATGAAGTTATGATGAAAAACACATCCAAATGTTTCAGTGACATTCTTAGACGTGCTTGTGGCCTACCAGTATAAGGTCTAGTAATGGCTATATGCTACAACCTCGTGTCATTATTCCTGAAATGTTCAATAAAGGCATTCAAGTGGGTTGAGGGTGATTCCAACTTTGCTCCAAGGATGAAGATAGCCATGCAATGCTCCGAACGTGAAGCCCTAAGAAGTTTAGAGCCAATTATGATAAATAGCCAAGAATTTGAGGTTGTGGGCATGCCACATTGTGCACATAAAGTTGACAAAGTAGGTTCAAATTCTTCTTTGTGCACATGCAGTAAGCCACAGCTGTACCACATATCGTGCCTACATGTTATTGTCGCAGCATCAATAAGGTGATATGATTACAATGTGTTTGTGTCGCCCTACTTCATTTTATACTTTTATAGAGAGACGTGCCCTAAATTATTTCATGTGATACCATCAAAAGAGTGTCATCCCATCAATCAAGAGGATGTACTTATCCCTTTACTAGCACCCACATTCAGGCATCGTGTTGGTCGACAAAGATTAAACATATTTCAAAATATGATGGATGAGGCATCCTCTTTACTACACAGGACATGCAGTTTCTGCAAAAACTTTGGTCATAGTAGAGCTACATATCCACAAAACCTTAGCTCTTCCAAGTAATGAGCATGTTGCCGTATTTTTAAAAAGTTCATATATCATACATTAAAATACATGGAATAAAAAAATAATTTGCAAACCTTTATGCAGGTATGACATAGGATGGAATTCATTGATGAGATGCAGAGGTAGGGCAACAGGGGCAATTGCGTGTTATATATAATATGCTACTTTATACTACCCAATTGCTCAATTTCACACATCCCATTATAATGCCTGCCTCTTATGGAAGATCAAATGGTCTTCGGTCGCATGTCGTTGGATAGTTCCATCCTTGCACATATATATAGGGAGATATGTTTGTCGGTGAAGCCCACCATATTACATATCACCTAATTCTTACCCCTCCTACAGTTGTAATCTTGGGAGTGGCTTCACATCAGGCAACTAAAGCTTCAAGACCATTACTATGGAAGATTAAGGGAAAGCCATTGGGTTACAGGCATTACCTCCTACTAAATTAATAATTTTCTCCCTTATTTTTTTCAAACTTTTGTGTTATAAGAGATTAATTTATGTGTAAGTGTGAAGGACCAACTGCATGAGATGCAATCGGGCATCTTGCTGATGATATATAGGGATAAGTTGGACAGCTTATGACAGAGTTAGGTAATACTATGTGCATATTTAAAGTTAGTTTTCACCTTTGGCATATGCTTACTCTGCTAAAATGAGAATTAATTACCAAGTCATCTTCATGCCATATTATGACGACATCATTAGTATGTTTCCTCCGAGATATCATAAGGGAACATACATTTGGACTTCCTGAGTATCATTTTTGGAAGCGGGTTGAGTGGCACAAGGTAGATTGATTTATGTGACAGTTTGGTGGAGTTCAGTCGATATATGTGCAGCCCATTGATAGATAATTTAGGCAAGTTGATGGTCCGGGCATAATCGAGGTCGATTAGACACAATACCACATGGAGTACATTACTATTTGGGAGAGAAGACATGCATTCATCATACTAATCATCTCTCATGAAGGATATTATAAAGAGGTGCTAGCCACATATATGAGGTGGTACAAGTGTTGGGCATCATTGTATATTTTGACTCCTCCACAATAACGTCATAATCTTTCTACCATAGGTTGTTACATGAGCAGGCTCTGATAAGCAAATTCATTACGTATATTAAACTTCTATCTTAGTCATTATTATTATCATATATGTTACAATAACTAAAGTTTAGTCTTGTATAACTTGAATACGCAAACAATATATGAGATATAGTGCAACTATTCATTGGCTGCCATGGGAAGAATACAAATTTGATGCAACAAACAATGGACCAGATTGATTATCTCAATGCAGAATGTAAAAGTCATTATTTATTGAAAACCCTGAGCAACAAGAGATGTAGAGTCAGAGACGGGCCGGGAGCCATCACTAGGCTGAACCATCCAGGCGGTCAATGTCTGATGCTCTTTTACAGGAGAAGGCTAGGAGCAGTCATCATTGATATGAATATAACCAACCAAGTCAATCGATGCATGCGGGATCAGGTGACTTTATGGTGCCATCATTATTTGTTGGAGGTTTTCTTAGCATGACAGGGGTGCAGGGTTTAGCAGAAGAAGACACATTAATACAACATTGGAACCCTTTCACAGGACAACCATAAATGCAGCAACAAACGAGCATGAACATCCCTTCCTGGATGAATCCATTTGGGTTACCATCATCTCCTACTCAACATGATGTGCTACTCTAGCAAACTCAGGGATCATTATCTAATATAAATGAGGGGGAAGAATAAGCAGATGAGGATGATCAGGTGCACTGAAAAGTTCACAATGCACCTACTAGATATATATTGGATCTGGGGCCATTCATCATTGAAAAAAAAGGTTGTCATTTTCTATGCAAATGCATAGAATAATTTGTAATATTATATTATATTTCATCAATTGAAAGTAACTTTATTTTATATTTCAACTCATATGTACCAATGTATTATGGACAAGTACTTTAATTTATTTTTTCTATGCATATTGTAGTTTTTTTAGACATGTTTATTGTAATATTAAAAGTTGAAATGATAAGAAAAAGATTTATTATAACTGATCATAAGGCATAACAACATATCATAAGAAGATATGTTAACACACAACATATAAACTTTAGTAAACATGGTGAAAAAAAAAACACATCAGAAGCAAACATATAAATTAATACAGATTTAATATTTCCTAAGTAGTATACTCAAACGTGCTTGGAGTTGGGTTAGAGTTGGATAGCATTTAAATTTAAACTCAAAGTTATACTGAACGTGTTGCTACTCATTGCCATTCTTTCTTGGCTTACCTTTAGGTAATAGCTCCTTCATCCAATTGTTATAGAAATCCAAAACAAACTTGTAAAAGAAAGAATATCAATGATGATATAAAACCACATGCTCAATGTCAAGGTTGTTGCACTCAATATTTGGCGAATGATCACCTTCTCTCTCTCTCTCTCTCTCATGTAGCATCTCGTGATATCACATCTGCAAGAAAAATGAGGATTGATGAGATGACCATTTTCTTCAAAGAATCTCATTTGAAGATATTTTAACCTATAACATTTAGAAAATCTCTCATCTTATAGAGTTTTACCCTCATTATCTTAGCATGCACATTCTAAAGTGCACCATCCTAATTTTTTGATCATTTATGGATGCAACACCTAAATATCTCATTCGCATTCGCCTTTTTCTCCAATGGACTATCACTGCCCTTGCTATACATGTTGTGGACCTCCGAAAGAGCACCGCTCGTGGGGTACGAACGGAGAGGGTATGACCGCACTATCCTGTAGGACAAAATGATCGTAGGCCTCTACACTGGACACGAACAGGTCGATGGAAGGGCAGATTGGATCATGCATACGGCTAACCATTGAGGATAGCGGCTCTCGCCAGCGCACCCCAATGGGTAGTAATATACATGACATAGTCACGGGTTTCTCCCACCCGATACGATAGCTCGAGTGGGGTTTAGTAGATGTGGGACCGAGTTTCCCACGGGTACAAGCCCTAGTGGTTAATTACATCCCAGGTCGGAGCCCAAGAAAACTCTCGATTAAGGATCATATATTATCCCTTTCTAAAATGGGATTGGCACCAGGGTATAGAATAAGAAGTCCTACTCAAAAGGAAGAAAGGTCTTAAAAAGGCTCAGTCAACATTCGTGGCTCGTACCAGCATTCGTAGGCTCTAGGGTACTAAAGAGAAACTGGATGAAAGAAAGTCAGACAATCAATCACATGAATGAGAGAAGGATGGAGGTGGTGTCATCCTATGATGCAGATAAGTAGGATTTATAGTCACTGAAAGAAAATGACCTACCTATTATTTAAAGCAAAAATAAATACGGCATGGAAGAAAGAAACCTAGAAAAAACAAGTAATTTCTACTACACAATCAGGTAAGCCATCAATATAAATCCAATGAATCAAATAATGTCCATAGGCAAATTGCCCTTATTACAACCCATATATGCATAAAATAAAGTGGTCGGGCACCACTGCCAACAACCCAGATTTCTAAGCCTATGACAGATGCAAATGACTTTGAGTAGGATATTGGTCTTCAGGTCTTCAGTCTTCTTTGGATCACTTCTCCTTGGACTCCTTGGATCTCCCTCCTTGGACTTCTTGGATCTCCCCTCCTTGGACTCCTTGGAAATCTCCTCCTTGGACTCCTTAGATCCGTCGTGGCTTGAATATCCAAACGAAGAGACAATTCTCCCTTGGTAGGGGGCATTGCCTTTTCTCTTTGGATATCTAAAGCCATCCAACTCGATCTTCCAAATGAAAGAAGACTCTCTCATTTAGGGATGTCTTCTTCTTTTGAAATTCGAGTTAAATAAGAATATCCACACTCAAAGACTATTTTCACAACTCTTTACAAATTTTACAAATATTATATCAAATGAAAAGCAATAAATCTAAGAATCCCTACAAGGTTATCCTAATGAAAATCATCCAAAGTAGATATATAAAAATAAAAATCAACTCATTGAAGTTGTGCTAAGCTATGATCTTAATTATGAGGGCTAAGCAGTCCACCTGTAGCATCTGTAGCCGTTATAATTATTTTATTTAGCCCTCATTTATTTAGGGGGGCTGAGCAAGCACCTGCATAAAACATTATTATAAATCATGATAGTGCCCCCTTTTATTAGCTTGAGCATGACCATCTGCACGAAAGAATATTATATATATATATATATATCATTCATAGCGCTCATCACATCATATCCACAGAGTGCTGGGAAAGTAAGCAAACACATTAATAATTTCGAACAACATGTAATGAAAATCACGAAAAGCTCCGGCACACAACAGGAAAGGAAATAAACACCGGCCTAGCCTAAGTCTAGAAGTGGTGCCTTAACAAAAAATTCTATGAGTGTGCATGACTGGTGTGGCTTGGATATGTCCCAAGCTAGGTAGTTAGTTAAAATTGTCTAAAGTTGTAGTTTGTAGATGGATAGAAAAGGGAGTTTTGATTAAAATCAAAGTTTTAATGGATTAGGGTCCATTTTAAGTAATTTAGTTTGTTGATCACTTTTAAACACTTGTGGCAGTAATATTTGAAGTTTAAATTGTATTAACCAAATTTAAAAAGTCATGGGTCCTCCTAGGTACTAGGCTAAGGGGGTCCAAAAAGTCACTTTAGGAAATAGGCTAGGTTTAGGTCTCCTAATATTTTATAAAAATACTAGACACTAAGATGAGTAGTTAGCCAGGTAGTACACTAAAATTAGAGTTTTCTAGGCAAAGTTATGAATTTTCTAACTTTCGGGCCCTAAATGAACTATGGTTGACCAAAATGCTGACTTTCAAATTTAGGTTAGTTTCTAAAATCCTAATATTTTTAATAAATATTAGATCCTAATATGAGTCTAATGCAAGTGAGTTTGCCTAATTTGGAATTTTCTATAATTAATTATGAATTTTCTAAGTTCAAGGTATTTATGGAATTATCTAAAATATCTAATTAAGGACTGATTTTATGGTTTTGATCCAAATATGCTCTAAATAGATTGAAATCACCCCCAAAGGTCAGGGATGACCTGAGGAAATGATCCTAAATGTTTGGAAAAAATTTGTGATTTTTAATAATTTTTAATGATTTATTAGGAGCAAAAAGGTAATTTCCACCTAAGGTCAAATTAAGGGTCAAACTAGAGTCAAAATAAGGAGCCCTATTTATCACAAGTTGGGTAATATAAATAGATCAAGATATTATGGATAATTTTTTGACCTAAAATTGATTTACTGTAATTTTTAGAAGGTCTCGGGGCCTTATTCACTACAGGAAAAATAGCTCTTACCGGCGGCCATAACCGGCGGTTTATAGGCTGCCGGTTTTACCGACGGTTTGGGCAGCGATTTAGCCGCCGGCGTTTAACGACGGCTTACCGGTGCCTATCCCTCATTGTGCCGCCGGTACTAACGGCGGTTATATAACCGTCGCTAAACCGCCGGACAACAATATGGACCGGCGGTTTACCGACGGTGTTGGCCGTCGTTGATAAGTAAATTTTTACCGACGGCACAAACCGCCGGTACACCGCCGGTAGAAGCCCTAAAAGGAACACCCGCGCCTCACATTTCATTTTCACTTTTTCCCTCTTCTCTCTCTCGGTCGCTCTGCCCTAGCTCGCCTCCGACCCCTCCTGAACCCCGAATAGACTCCGCCGCCGACGTGTCTTCTCCAGCCGCCGACAGATCAACTCCGGCCGCCGATAGCTCTTCTCCGACCACCAACCTACTCCCTAACCGAAGGTAACCATCGATCTCTCTTCTCCGGCCGAATTTACTTCAAGCTTTATAAATGAAATGGATATTATAACTAAATTAGCAAATGGAATGTACTTCAAGCTTTATAAGCTCATTTATCTTACTAGCAATTAGGTCATCGGAGACAAGAAGAAGAAGACGAAGTGTGGATTCGAATGCATATTTCTTAAGAGTTAAGAGAGAGAGCGAGAGAGATTCCTCATTTTGTGGGCAAAAAATCATTCATATAACAGAATGCATTTAAAAATGTACATTGCCAAAGAAAATGAGTTGGTGTGAAATCAAAATTTAGGTGATAAATTTCCTCAAAAATACCATAAAAAAGAGAGGTGTGAGAGCATCAACCTTGATCACATAAGCTTCCGAGAGCAAACAAGACTAGGGTAATGTTTAGGTGATAATTTTTTCTTTCTTGCACACATCAATATTATAGGAAATATAGGAAATATTGAAAACCAAAGGCTAAATTGTAAACACTCAGATATGTTGTGTGATAAAAAAATCTCGCTCAAATTTAAAGGGAAAATTCAATTAGATGATGTTTAGACTTGCAACACTTTATGGTGCAAAATGTTGACTACTAAAAGAGAAGCTTAATATTAAGTAAAATATTGCAAAGATGAGGATGCTCAAATGGATGAGTGGCTTTACTTTTAGAGACAGGATATGAAATGAGCATATACATGAAAATATTAGAGTAGCTCCAATGGAAGATAAGATTAGAGAGTCAGTTTACATGGTTTGTCACAAAAAATGGAGGCCTTCTGATGATCCGGTTAGGAGAGTAGATGTATTAGATTTGACTTATGTTAAGAAAGATAGAGGTAGACCTTAAAAGACTTGGTTAAAAACATTATAAATGACCTTCCTTTATTAGATTTAAATGAGAATTGAACCTTTAACAAGACACAATGAAGAAAAAGGATTCATATATCCGACCCAACATAGTGGGATAAAGGCTTCTTGTTGTTGTTGCTAAATCCTAAATCATCATGTGGTTGTCCAAACTTTTAACTTGGAAGAAATAATCACAACACACTAATACATGTTATGCATGTTATGTTTATGGCACAAATCTTAATTACCATATCAATAGGAACTGTTATTAATGACGAAAACAAAGTTCTAATTATACAATGAGTTTGAGTATAGAGACTTGTGCATATTTAGCCAAGTTTAGGACAAGGAGATGCGTTCTTATAACACGTTGCACATGCGTGTATTCTAATAAATGTTTTCCTAACTATGTAGGGTGACGTTTGCTTCAACGTCCAAATGACTATCCAAGAAGAGAGATATTGGATGTATAACAGATTGTTGCCGGGTCGAAAAGGATTGACAGTTGAATTTATAGAGGGAGTTGAAACTTTCATTCAAGTTGCATCTCAACTGCCTTCCTTTCAGTTTGATAAAATGTTTAGATGTCCATGTTCGAAACATAAAAATCTAGCATTCCTCAAGCCAGATGATGTGAAGCTTGATTTATATCATAGGGGATTTCTTCCAAACTATTGGATTTGGACATCACATGGCGAGTACGAGCCACATAGAGATGCTCATGCTGCTTCATCTACAGCTTATGAAACATTTGATGAAGATCAAATGAGTAGACCCTATGAAGACCTTATTTTTGATGCAGCAGGTCATAATTTAAGGTCTAATGTGGAAGAGCAACCAAATGCAGAGACACAAAAATTCTTTGAGTTATTACATTCAGCTCAAAAGCCAATTTGGGAAGGTTGCAGTACACATTCAGAATTATCCATTGCAGTGAGGATGCTAAGTATTAAAACTGAGTATAATATTCCCCGTGAGTGTTTTAATGACGTTATTGGTCTTATGAAGGAAACTAATCCAGCTGGCAATTTAATTCCCTCAGACTTGTACCGAACAAAGAAATTAGTATCCAAACTGGGTCTCACTGCTACAAATATTGATTGTTGTATCAATGGATGTATGTTATACTATAAAGATGATGCAACAGAAGTTATTTGTCGCACCTGCAATGCTCCTAGGTTTAAGCAAAACTCGGGAAAACAACGTCGTCCAAAGAAAGATGTGCCATATTCCCGTTTGTTTTATTTACCAATCATTCCAAGACTTCAGCGGCTCTATGCATCAATGAGTTCAGCAGGCCATATAAGATGGCATAAGGAGAAAATAGCAAAAAGTGATGTTCTTTCTCATCCATCAGATGCTGAAGCGTGGAAACATTTTGATCGAGTGCATCCTTCATTTGCTGCTGAACCCCGCAACATAAGATTGGGATTATGTACTGATGGTTTTACTCCTTATAGTCAAACAGCTACACCGTATTCTTGTTGGCCAGTTATATTAACACCATACAACCTGCCACCAGAGATGTGTATGACTACTCCGTTCATGTTCTTAACTCTGATTATACCTGGACCACATAATCCGAAGGCAAAGATTGATATCTATTTGCAGCCATTAATTGATGACCTCAAATTATTATGGGAAGAAGGAGTGCTCACATATGACATATCAATAAAACAAAATTTTCTCCTTCGAGCTGCTTTGCTGTGGACTATCGGTGATTTTCCAGCTTATGGTATGTTGTCTGGTTGGAGCACAGCAGGGAAATTAGCATGTCCTTACTGCATGGAGAACAGTAAAGCTTTCACATTAAAACATGGAGGGAAAAATACTTGGTTTGATTGTCATCGTATGTTTCTACATGCTAATCATCAGTTTCGAAGAAATAAAGAAGCATTTGTTAAAAACAGAATTGAGCGATCACCTCCTCCACCCAGATTAAGTGGTGATGAGATACTCCAGAGACTTTCCAACATTCCAACAATTATTGAGTATCCAATGCTATCAGAATCTAAATTTCCGGGTTATGGTGTTCAACATAATTGGATTAAAAAAAGTATTTTCTGGACATTACCTTATTGGAGAACTAATTTGATAAGACATAACTTGGATGTTATGCACATTGAGAAGAACTTTCTGGATAATATTTTTAATACAATTATGGATGTTAAAGGCAAGAGTAAAGATAATGTCAAAGCAAGGATGGACATTAAAGAGTTTTGTCGGCGAAAAAATTTGGAGTTAGTAACAACAACTGACGGTAAAGTAATGAAGCCCAAAGCTCCTTACTCGTTCACGTTAGAGCAAAAAAGAATGATATGTCAGTGGTTTAAAGGTTTAAAAATGCCGGATGGTTATGGATCAAATATAAGCCGATGTGTTGACTTGAAATCTGCAAGGTTATTTGGACTCAAAAGTCATGATTGTCACATAATTATGGAGGTTCTTCTTCCGATCATAGTCAGTATGTTACCCGATTACATATCAAATCCGTTGATTGAGCTTAGCATTTTCTTCAAAGATTTATGTTCATCTAAACTAAGTGAAAATGCTTTACGGAGGTACGAGGATAACATACCAATCATCCTATGCAAGTTAGAGAAGATATTTCCCCCGGGTTTTTTTGATTCTATGGAACATCTTCCAGTCCATCTACCTTACGAAGCTAGAGTTGGTGGACCTGTACAATATCGTTGGATGTATCCTTTCGAAAGGTAAATGTGTTAAGATTATTATTAATTACTCAAATTTTTTGAATCAGTTAAGATAACATATTTTTATTTGATTAATAGATATCTGAACAAGTTGAAGAAATATGTTAAGAATAAAGCACGACCAGAAGGATCGATATGTGAAGCATATTTATCTCAAGAAACAACTCACTTTTGCTCCTACTATTTCGAGCCACATGTAAGGAGTACAAGAACAAAAATGGGTCGTAACATGGACTTCGATGTAGAAGAACAATCACATGCTACACTAACAGTATTTAGAAGGCAAGGAAAGCCTAGTGGCAAATGTGTTGAAAGATATCTCAACGATTTAGAAATAAATACAGCGAATTTGTATGTACTACTGAACTGTGAAGAAGTTGAGCCAATCTTAGAGTAAGTTCTTACATAATGTTAATAATAAATTAGTAATGTTTATTTAAAATACTTATGTATTATTTGTCAACAGGTATTTCGTAAGCAATTTGCCCTTGACAGATTCAAGGGAAATTGAGCAAGCTGTTGCAAATGAATTTCCAACTTGGTTCAGATCATATGTGAGTACATTTTTTTTTATAAATTTAAATCTTATTTATTATCAAAATTACTAAAATTTGAAAATATTTTTAGGTACAAAATCCTGATAACAAATGTTTCGATAAAGGTTTGCAAGCATTAGCATGGGGTCCAATGCGAAAAGTAAAAACTTGGCCAATATATATAGTGAATGGGTTCAGATTTCATACCAAATCGTGGAGTGAAGGAAGAAAAACTGAAAATTGTGGAGTATGTGTTAGAGGAAACACTCATGAAGAAGATGAGTGTGATTATTATGGTATTTTGAATGAGGTCCTTGACTTGGAATACCCAGGCGAAGATGAGAACTTTGTATGCTTATTTAACTGTCAGTGGTATGATCCAGTACAAAATAGAGGCACAAGGGTTCATCCTGTGTATGGTTTAGTAGATGTTAAACATAGTAGAAGATACGGAAAGTTTGATCCATTTGTGTTAGCAAGCCAAGCTATTCAAGTTTATTTCAGCAAATATCCCAGTGGTCGCAGAGACAAACAAGATTGGCTAGCTGTCATAAAAACAAAAGCACGGGGAATAATTGATCAACAATACATTGTAGCAACTGCACATCAAGAGGATGAGATGTCAAGTTATATGCCTGTTGAAATTGAGGATATGCCAACTACAACCTCTATTATTGAAATGGAGTTAGAAGATGTCAATAGTTCAACTAGTTCAGAAGAAGAAGAGAACCAGGATGAAAGTGAAGATACTCTTGAGAGTGATGAAAATAGTTTTGATGATTCTGATTAGTTTCTGTAATTTAGAATTGTAGAATTTAAATGTTATGTAATTTTTATTACTGCTTAGAAATGATATTGTATTTTGCCACCTTGTCTTTTATTAACTGCTTCATTAACTGCTTTATTAACTGCTTCTCGTAATTCATTACCTGCTTCATTAACTGCTTCATTAACTGTTTTATTAACTGCTTTATTAACTGCTTTATTAACTGTTTTATTAACTGTTTCTTAATTATTTTTGTTTTAATATTGCAGATGGCTTCAGGCGACGATCCTCCTCGTAAATCATTTGCCTCAAAGTTCCGCCGGAAGAAGATTACGACTAGCAGAGTACCCACACAGACTGAGGTAGGTGAGGGGCCTTCAGTTGCACCAGATCTACCTACACCACCACCGCCACCACCTGCCAGGAGCCAGCAGCCTTCACCAGAGCAGGGTCAGGGACAGTTAGATCCACCTCTTGTTGCACCTCCATACTTCCCTGGCCACTTCCCTCCCAGCTCGACGAGTCCTCGCTTCCCCTCTCCAGATCAGACACATGCTTCTCCATTCTATCCATATTACCCCCCACCATCATCACAGGCTGCTGGTCCATCCACTGGTCCTCACCCTCCTTACCCTTACCCATATTACTACCCCTATCCGGTGCAGCATGAACAGGGTGGACCATCACGACCACCAGAGGTTGGCGCTACCGATCCTGCAACAGCAACAGATAAGCGTCAATACATCGAGCCTGACGGCGATAAGTAAGTTCAATTTAAGTTATTCAGTTGTTTTTATTTTGATATATTACATGTTATTGATAAACAAAGTCACTTGCAGCTTCAATCCTTCAAGGCCACCTATACATATGATCCGGGATATAATAAAGAATAAGTATGATGCTCCTTACTTATCCTGGAAGAAGATCCCAAAGCCTGTTAGAGATATGTGGTTTGGAGAATTTCAGGTATATTTTTTTTTGTATGATTTCAAATATATGATTTAATTTGTACTAATCTTTTTGATATTGCCTAAATTTGTACAGAAAGAATTTAGGTGGTTGCCTGAGTACAGCACGAGGATCAGATCTAATTTTGAGAGGAGAGGAGCGACCCGTCTCAGAGACATGTTCACGGACATTAGAAAGTCCGGGCAGAGGCCTAATTGGATTGGAGAGGGCGTTTGGGCAGATTTGAGTAGTGCTTGGGCTACCCCGGAGTTTATAAAAATGAGAGAGCAGAATAAACAGAACAGAGCCTCTGACTGCGGCGGTTTAGGAAGCTCTCTTCATACTGGTGGATCTGTACCTCATACAGAACATAGGCGGCGACTGGTAAGTGTTTTGAATTGGTTTATTACATATATTTATGTTAGTATAACTAAGCATCAAATTTTCAGAAAGCGCACCTGGGTCGGGAGCCAACACCATTGGAGCTGCATACAAGAACTCATCAACATCAAGCTGACCAGAAGTGGGTTGATGAGAAATCTAAGAAGGCTCATGTGAGTAAAATTTTTTGGATTTTTAGAATAAAAATTTATTTTAATAAAACTATTTGTAACTTGCAGGATGATTTCTTACGAGTTAGAGAAAGTAGGCAGTCCACTGGCGAGGGATCATCTTCTGGATCGGCCCATACTTCTGAGTATCAGACATGGTCAGAAGTTGTTGGTGGAAGACAGAGGGGGAGGGTATATGGCATGGGTTCACAAGCTTTTGCTATTGAGGGCAGTTCATACACCTCTGCATTCCATGATCCAAGTGGAGCTGAAGAATCTGTAAGTGAGAGGGTTGCAGCACTTACTAGAGAGATTGAAGAGATGAAAAGGGTTCAAGCTAGAGAGATTGAAGAAATGAGGAAGGCTCAGAATGAAATGCAAGCAGAGTTGCAATCCTACAGAGCTGGAAAACAAAGGAAGAAGGACCAACAGGAGCAGCCATCTGCAGACAGTGAGGATACCGATGATGATTAGATGTTTATTATGTTTGATGAATGTATTAATTAGAACTTGTAAACTTCTGAACTGGTGATTGTAGCATTATCATGAACTATCTTGTGAATTTGTGATTGTAATGTTGTGATGAATTTTGTATTTTCTGGTTGTGATGAATATAGCGGCGTGTTGCCCAACATATATATGCTTTTTCTGCAGGTTTAGACTTTAGGGTGAACCTCCCTCAAATAGAGGGGATGCTGTCAATTTTTTTTTTCAGGTGCTACAGGTTTCCGGCGGCTAACCGGCGGTTTGGCCGCCGGAAACTACGATACCGGACGGGTAAGATATAGCCGCCGGTGTTATTATTAAACCGCCGGTGAATACCGGCGGCTTACCGACGGTCACCGGCGGTTCTACGATGGACGCACGACGGTTTAAACCGTCGGTAATACCGACGGCTATAACCGCCGTCAACCGCCGGTAAGTTACCGGCGGTCTAACGGCGCCGTCCGGCGGTCTAATGAACCAGACGACGCCAGGTTTAACCGCCGGAAAACCGTCGGTAATGTGACCGGCGGCTTACCGGCGGTTTAAATACCGGCGGCCTAACCGCCGGCAAACCGACGGTTAAAATTCCGGTGGTCACCGGCGGTATTGGCCGCCGGAAAACCGCCGCAAAAATAAACCGCCGGTAAAAGGCCGTCGGAATTTGTTTCCTACGCCGTTTTTACCGGCGGTCACTAAACCGCCGTTAGACCGCCGGTATTTTGTAAAACCGCCGGTAATCTTACACTAACCGCCGGAAAAAACCGCCGGTTTTCATTGTTTTTCCTGTAGTGAACTTAAAAATAGTCTCCACAAGAACTCTCTTGTTCTTGAAAACATTCCCTTTCACCTTCACATACATATCATGATAAACATGCTTATCAATTTTATTATTCTCTCTGTATTTCTTCAACAAACGCCTGAGTACTCTCATCTTCCTCATCCACAAGACCTTGGTGGGGAGTCTGGCTTCCATGGTACCCTTTCTCTTACCATATCCAGAATGTCTTCCCTTGCGCTTGGCCTCTGCGAAGCGTCTGGACCGAGATCTTGAGTGAATCTTCTCTGGTTTCTTGATAATGAAACCTTCATGAACAAGTTTTCTGATATTTTGGCGAGAGTTGGCGAAGGAGATGTGGTTAAGTTCTTTGGGATCGAGCCAGATTTTGCCTTTGCCGCAGTTGAGAAGGCTTGCGGCCAGCCGTTTGTGCAGCTTAAGAGAGGCCGCCATGGATTCTGAGGTAAGCAATAGGTGGAAGATAGAATGAGAGAGATGAGAGTAGAGCTTGCATTGTGATATATTTAAGGGAGGGGGAAGGGGAGGATTGCTTGGAGCGCAAGTCTGAGAAGTTGTGAGCTCCAAGACTTTGATGGAGTCAAAACTTCATGGGATGGATTTTCTAATGAGATTAATAAGTTTTGGAGTCAACAATTGGATTTATTTTATGATTTTTGTAATATAAGTTTTGATTGGTTATGTATATTGAGTTTATTTTAGAAAAAAAAAATGATTTTAAAGTTCATCTGGATTAAGTTTTAATCTGAATATTTTGTGTATATAACTTCATTTTTAACCAAAAAAAAATATATTTTATGTATATTATTTCTCTTTTTATTGTAACATAATAGGAAAAAATGGGTTTTTGTGATAATTGCGTTTCACAACCGAGGTGAAATGCAAAAATACGATTTCATTTGCGGTTCGTTTGGACGTTCGCGGGAGCTACAAACGGGCAAATGACATTCAATTAGAGATACTCTAAATGACCTATTGCTTATTGATATATTTCAATGTCAACCTTACCCTTATGTTATTCGGATAATATAATCCAAATATAATAAAGCACAATCTTCAACTTTATAGATAAATCCCTGAATATTTTACAAGGATTTACTCGTTGTTTAATTTATCTTAACATTTCTATTTATGAATGGGAAGGCCTTAAATGCTTGCTTTTAAGAATGGGAAGGCCTCAAACTATCCTATATTATACTAGTATATTATTTTCATCCCCCGTGACAATTGATCACGGGAGGAATAGTAAGGAATGCAGGCGCGCGTGGGTTAGAAAGTGCGGGAGCAAGAGCTGGAGCAATGGATTGAAACTCACAATGAAGGCCGGGCACGAGAAGGAATAGGCTCGGTTTGACGGGTTTGCTCATAGAGTTAGTACAAGGAGCCGATCAGATCTCAACAGGCGCACATGTAGTTCTTTGGTCATAAAATCTGACCAAGGTGGAGATTATTGTGTATTTGTCCGATTTTAGATTATGTTGTTAAAATGGGGTATTGAAGGATAACTTTAGTTAAATGTGAAGACATTTAAAAATTAAGGTGAAAATAAAGTTGACTAACACCCCCGTAAGGGAAATTTTTTGTGGGCCAAATGTCAAAGCTTGTCACGTAGGACATTACGAGAGTGTCAACGATGCGGGTTTGAGCGAAGTTTTTGAAGATCATTGGAGGATTGCAGGTTGGCGGGTTGCATGAGATGGATGAACAGAACTAACTATGTTAGTGAGATCGATATACTTTTGTGATAAAGGTGGAACCCTTATTTTATGGTGAGGTGGATTTGCATGCGTGTTCTCAAGCTAAACTGTAGACCTGTCAATTTCGGGTCACAGGTCGGGTTCGAGTCGAACCTGAAACTGACCCGACCCTATTCGGTTCGTTTTAACCCAACTAATTTTTTTGCAAACGGGTCGATTTTTCGGATAGGAACCCGACCCGCTTCGGGTTGAATTTTTTTAGTTCCAGAAGGGTGCAGCGGCAGCGATGCCGGCAAGCAAACCGAGCGACGCGACGCTAGCGACTACGACGCGACGCGAGCGACGACGCTGCGATGTGACACAAGGGCAGGCGGGTGCAGAACAGCGGGGCAGCGGGCGCGGGGCAGCTGGGTTTCCGGGTCATTCCCGGGTCAATCTGAACCAGACCCGATTTTGCAAACGGGTCGATTTTTAGGACCTGAACCCGACCCGCTTTGGGTTTGGGTCAACCTAAACCCAAAATTTTCGGGTCGGGTTTTCGGATCGGATCCAATATTGACAGGTCTAAGCTGAAGAGCCCCAACTAGTTGTTGATCTTGATGGAGGTGGGTCCCTTTGCTTTGTGTTGGAGTTGGCTGCCATACCCCCAATAGGAGCTTAAATATTTTATTATGAGATTCCTCCATCTTACTACTAATGCAATTTTTTAAGGGTGATCATGATGTACCTTCATGAGTAGAGTTGAACTCATCAAGGAAGAAAATGGAAAAGCCTAACAACTTGGTTCAAAGATAGATCCTTGTAATCATGATCATTGGGACAAGAGGCTTCATTTTTTGCGAATACTATTCATGTTGGCCATCGAATTTATGCGCGTAGGGTTTACAATGGTGGTATTTTCTTCAAAAAATGATGTCAAACTGTTGTGTGCTAAGAAATTCATGGCATTAGAATGATATGGTTCCAAAATGATGCATTCTAGAAAATTTAAGGCATTAGAGTGGTAGAATTTTTGTGGCCTACTTTTGTAGGGAGATCTCACATACAAACTAATAAAAAGATTGTGAGACATCATAGATTTTATATAGAAAACTTGGGAAGGAAAAAACAAAGATACCTAGTCCAACAAAAATAAGAATTTACTCACCCTTCAATTAAAAAAAGATGAGATTAAAAGAGTAAGTGGTTGGTAGAAAATAACATTAAGTCAACAAGAAATGAGAGGCATTTGAACGTTGTAGCCAAATGAGGGTTTCTTTGAATTTATTTTAAAATATATCAAATTAATCAAGGTTTATATTACAATAATCTCAAAACCAGTTAAGCCAATTATTTGTTTTTTTTACAAAAAATCGAGGGAATCCTAACTCAAAATTTCCTTCTGTCTTGTGCAATTCTCCTAACATATATTCAGATCAATTTCATACGATCACATGACCAAAAACAAAATTTTAGCAGACCTTAGTAGAATAATGATGGGAAGAACCCTTAGGGCATTGGAAGACAAAAAAATTCCTTGATTGTGGTTCAGGTGGCGATGTTAAAGCTCTATATATAACTGGTTGTTACCAATCGAAAGAAGACAATAATCAATTGTTTGGTATAAGATGTTCAACTCTATAAATGAGATTTCACATTCTGTAAAAATGGTTTTAAGTTAATTTTCTCTTGCGCATGGCAAGACTCAAAGCTTTGGAGGATGCAACAGAAACAAAAATTTTTCAAAGCAAGTTCTTATTCGTTCCAAGTGCTCTATAGGAGATAACTGACAGATCGTCCAGTACGATAAATATCGTCCTGTACGATCAGTATAGAATTTCAAGATCTCCTTATTTGTGTGTGTTAGATTTTATTCACTCAATTACAATCACTCCCTTTCAAACTTAATTCAAAGAAAAGACAAACATCAATTAAATAAAATATCTCATGTTGAATTTGAATTGAAGTTTTTCGTAGTCTGGAGTCTGATTTTCTTGAAATGTTAGTACACACAAGAGCAAGTGCAAATCTTCTGAAATTGTTAGGAGATAACTATACATTTGAACAATAATGTTTGGAATCATCAAAACTACATAAGTTGCATAAATATAACTCATTCAAATAGCAACTATTCAAACAAATTCTTAGTTTTACAAACTATGTGGTTGAAAAACTTTTTCTAAAAAACTTAAAAGAAATAATTTTTATTTCGGTTCAACATAATTTTAAAGGAGGGTTTAAAATTTTTTAAACTACCAATTCACCCCCCCTTCTTGGTAGCCTTTGGGACATTAACTTAGGCTTAACAACCTAATTTCTAGACTCAACAGAGACACCACCTTTTTTCTGAGGATAGTAGAAGATGGGTTACTCATTATTTAGATCTATATTTAGAATATACTTTTTGGATCTTATGATAAAAGGATATGCGATAATTTTTCTAAAATAATGAGTAAGAAATTTGAGATGAGTATGATGGGAGAGTTGTCTTACTTTTTGTGATTTAGCATTAGATAATTGGATGATGAAACCTTTATAAATCAATCAAAGTATATAATGGACTTCTTGAAGAAATATAAAATGGATAAAGCCAAGCTAATAAATACATCTATGACCTATACTGTTCAATTGGATAAGGACCCAAACGAAAAATCTGTTGATCAAAAGAAGTATAAATGAATGATTGGATCTTTACTTTACCTAACTATTAGCCAAACTTATATAGTATTTAGTGTTTGTCTCTATATTAGATTTCAAGTTGATCTTAAAGAATCCCACCTAACTGTAGTTAATATAATCCTTATATATCTCTTAGGGACCAAAAACTTAAGAATCTGGTATGTGAGGCACAACATTTCTTTTGAGATTATTGGATATTCTGACTCTAATTTTGCAGGATGTAGGGAGGATAGAAAGAGAATTTTTTGGTCTTGTCAATTCATATAATAATTTTTAGTCTCCTAGTCTAATAGAAAATAAAACTTTATTGCACTTTCGATTGTACAAGCTGAGTATATTGTCTTAAGGAGTTGTGTGGCCCAAGTCCTTTGGTTGAAGTAATAAATTCTGGATTTAAGATTATATGTATGCACTATTTCAATCCTTTGTGACAATACTAGTGCCATCTGCATCTCTAAGAATCATATCCAACATTCAAGGACCAAATATATTCAAATAAGGAAAAGTTGTATTTGGTTCAGAGCATCGTTTCTAAAGAGAGAAGCAGTAAGAACTAGAGAGAGAAAAAGTTTCAAATTCTAGTTTTGCGATTTTTTGGCCGGCGATCTAGTGGCCAGAAAAACCATGGCGACTAATGTTCTTCGATCATCGACGGATAACATGGACAAGAGGGAAGAAGATCCGAGAACGACAACGGAGATTATTGAAGGAAAAGCTCTGGAAGGGAAATCAAATTCAAGAAAATCAATGGATGTGGAAGAGGCTAGAAGAAGACGATCAAGAGGTATGTTAGTGATTAATGAGAATATTGGTAATGTTTGCAACAATTTCCAACAGGTGATAGGAAAAGGTAAAATGGTAGAGCCAAATTCTATAATCAAAACTCCCAGATCCATGGAAAAGATTGAATCGCATGTGAAAAGCCATGACTTGGAAGCTTCTTCTTCGGGAATGAACATTTTTGTTCAAAGATTCGGAAATTGAAATGCAATCCTTAGCAATAGTGTGATAAATGCGAATTTCCTGAGTTCTGAAAACAAAAATGTTTTTCCTAAATCATTCAGACAGGAGATTCAAACGGGATTAGATTCAGATCATAGTAAAGAAACATTTGCGAATCAGATGATTGATCAAATGACATAGAAGAATGTTGTTAAACTGGCATTTGGTAATATATGGGCTAAAAAACCATATATTAAATTAAATTTTAGTGAAGAAGAAGCATTGTTAACTGAAGATGGAAAGGCTGTGCAATTAAATAAGGATGCTGAAATTAAGAATGCTAAACTGCTTGAAAAGTCTTTGGTTTGCAAAGTATTTTGTAAAGATATTAAACCTCAGGTGGTATCATGGGAACTTAGAAGACAATAGGCTTAGTATGATAAATTCCATTTCATTACTCTAGGAATGGAATGGTTTCTTTGCTCATTCAAATACATTGAAGCAATGGAAGGAGTCCTGACAGGAGGACCATGGTTCATGAATGAACACATAATTGGTATGGAACGTTGGACACCAGCTTTCTCTTCTTCATCTATGAAAGGGCTTACTTCACCCATTTGGATACGAATGCCTCATCTACCATTGCAATGCTGGGATGCTAGAATTTCTTTAAGAATGGGGACACCATTAATTTTAGATGGCAATATGTTCCATTGGGGTAGAAGAGAATTTGCCAGAGCATGCGTCCGTATTAAGCTTGATTAGCAACTACTAGTAGGAGTTTGGGTGGAAAGCAAGGGAGGAAGATTTTTCCAAAAACTTGAATATGAAAGAATATCAAATTTCTATTTTGATTGTGGAAGAATCAGACATGTTAAATAAGAATCAATTGATAAAATGAAGTCGACAGAAGAAATCTCTCATACTACAAAGAAGATTAAGGCTGATGAAGAAAGCAATGTATACAACCCATGGGTGCTGGTAAACAATAATAGGAAGAAGCAATGATTGGTTTACAAGAAAGAGATGACAAGGAAGACATTTATAAGGAACGCTCAGCTCAAAAATACATGGAGAGCTACATCAAAGCTTGGGAATTTGGAAAATACAGAACATCAAAGCATTAAATTGAAGGAGACGAATTTAGCTCATGACAACCTTTTAATTGAAGAAGGTGAAATTATCAATGATAATGTGAAAGGCATAAAATTGGATCGGATTGAATCTGCTAATCTTGATCAAGACTACATGAAAGGAAAAATGGTATAAATTGTATAGACTCTGATTGAAAACAAAACAGAACAGGAAAGTACTTACACAAGCAATCCATTTGAAATTCTGGAAGAAAATGCTAAAGATCAAATAGAGAATTTATTGACTGAAAGGGTGGAGATCCAAGCTGAGCATAATATCAGTCATATATTGATCAAGCAAGCAGTACAAGAAATCAAAATTCTCATATCCAAAGAGCAGGTGGAAAGCTACAATATTAACTCTAAGGTGGTAGTGGCAAAACCGAACTAGCTAAGGAGATGAAAATGCTAGGACCTATAAAAGGGAAGCACATAACAAGGAAAGGTGATGGAGGAGTAGAGAAGGTTGGGGCCTTAACCCCACATCCCGTTTAATGTCCTCAATTATGTTCTGTAATTGTAGGAGAGCAAAAAAGAAAGAAGCCTCCCACTACTTAAGAAATCTGATTGGAGAAAATGGTCTATTTTTCATTGGTTAGTTAGAAACTAAAATGGAAAATCTGGGAAGAGAAGATGTGAGGAAACTGGTTGGGAATGATTGGGAGTTTCACCATGTGGCGGCTACAGGAACCTCTGGTGGAATCCAAGCACTTTGGAAATACATAATGGCTTCATTCAAAATCATTGATTCTTCTAAACAATGTATTATAGTCAAACTTACAACTCCCAAAGGTAATACGACCAAAGTATGCATTATCTATGGCAACAAAAATCTGTATGAAAGAAGAAACCTTTGGAAGTTGATAGAAGAACACATGAAGTGTGAAGAGCCGTGTATAATTGGAGGTGACTTCAACTGTCTTTTGAACAACAATGAGAAGAAGGGAGGAAAAAATTTTGTATTCTCTCAAGGCTCGCAAGAAATGAAGGAATTCATGACCAATAATGACTACCATGACATTGGTTTTAATGGTCCAAACTACACCTGGTGCAACAACAAAGAAGGCCTAGCAAGAATTTGGGAGAGGTTGGATAGAATTTGGTTAAATTCTAAATCTATTATGGATCTTTCAAATGCAGTGGTCAAGCACCTCCCTAGAATTTCTTCGGACCACTGTCCAATTCTGCTCCAGATAGAAAATAAAAAAATGCATAACAATAGAGAAATTAGATTTAAGAACATGTGGTGTTCGTATGAGGTAGCTAAAGGCATCATAGCTAAATCCTGAAGGAAAAATGACTTTGGTAGTTCAAATGAAATTCTACAAAGAAAAATTAAAAGGTCTCTCAAAAACCTTTATTTCTAGAGCAAAAATAAGTTGAAAGATCTGAACTTGAAGACACAAGCTCTAAAGATTGAGATTTTGTAGTTGCAAGATAGAGAAGCAAGAGAAGGCGGTTTGAGCCAAGAGAACCATATTATCCTTAGAATTAAGGTTATTGAATTTAATACAAATTTGGCTAGAATTTCTACTTGGTGGAGACAAAGATCAAAGTTCCAATGGATGGAAGAAGGTGAAAAGAATATTAGATACTATCACACTTTTGCAACAGCTAAGAAGAGAAGTAATCAAATTTTGCAAATCGCTCGGGAGGATGGAACGTTGGAATCAAATCAAGAATCTATCCATGAGATTATGGAGAAATTCTTCTTAAACAAATGGAGCAAACACAGTTGTAATTTGAAGGATTGGCCAAAGTTTAAAATTTCTGATTGCATTCATGAAGACATGACCAATATACTAAAATCTGATTTCACCAAATAAGAATTGAAAGTGATGTTAAAAAGTATGGACAACAATAAATCCCCAGGAACTGATGGTGCCAATGCATGTTTCTTCAAGAATTATTGGAGTATTATTGAGGAAGCTACTTGGAATGCAATTGAGGAGTTTTACAAAACAGGAAGGATGCCCGAGCAATGGAAGGAGACAGTTGTTGTATTGATTCCGAAAATACAAAATGCCAAAGAATGTTCCAAATTCAGACCAATTTGTCTCTGCCAAACGGTCTATAAATTGGCAGCAGGTATGATCCTTAATAGATTTAAAAATTGCCTTCCAAAAGTAATATCTGAATATCAAGGAGCGTTTGTACCGGGCAGAAGCATTTCTGATAACTGCCTCATTGCTCAAGAGATTATTAGTAAAATGAAATCTTCAGTGGCTAAGCCAAGATATTTCCTTTTGAAGATTGACATGGAGCAAGCCTATGATAGTATGTGTTGGGAAACTCTAAACCAAGTAATGAAGCTTACAGGTTTTCCTGAAAAACTGGTTCAATTGATAATGCAATGTGTCTCAAATCAGAAATTCTCCATAGTGATTAATGGTAGAAGAACTAAATGGATCAATGCTTAGTGCGGCTTCAGACAGGGGTGTCCTCTGTCACCAAGTTTATTTATATTATGCTCCGATCTCCTCTCAAAAGCTCTCCATGGAAACAATGATCAGCCACGAATGTTGAGAAGATAACACATTTGCTGTTTGCAGATGATGTTCTGGTTGTAGCTGAAGCCTAGGTATAAATGTCAGAACTTTGAAGAAAATCCTCAAAAACAACTGTGGCTGGATGGGGCAAGCTATTAACTCCTAGAAATCCATGGTTTTATATGGAAAAAAAGTCACCAAAAAAATAAGAAGAAAACTTAATAAATTATGGGCTTTAAATAAGTCAAGGAACTCAACTACTTGGGAATCAAATTGGCAATAAGGAGATTGAAGGCCGAAGACTACAATTTCGCCATTTACAAAGCTATGAGCAAACTTAACTCTTGGGGAGCAAGATGGTTATCACTGGCTCGTAGAATACTCCTTATCAAAACCGCTTATTCGAACATGATCTCTTATCAGGTAGCTCACTCTCTCATTCCCAAAAGAAATTTGATGAAAATTGACAAAATATGTAGGAACTTTTATGGCACAAAGAAAATGGAAACCAAGGAATGCATTACATTGCTTGGTCCACTCTTTGCCTACCAACCTGTTTAAGTGGGTTTGGCATCCAAGGAGCATCGGAGAGACAGGGAACTTTAAGATCGAGAATGGCGTGGATGTATTTATAGAACAATAATTCTCTACTCAATAAAATTATCAAAAGAAAATATGGTGACAAAATCTGGGAAGAAGGTATGAAGATAGGAGCTTCATCTTCTTGGAAAATCATCAAAGATGGAATCAAATTTCTAAAACCAATTGTTAGATGGAAAGTAAATAATGGCGAAAGTGTAAATATTACTGTGGACAATTGGATTTTAGATAGATGTCTTAACAACTGGCCCGCAACGTGCAACATTGTGTATCTTTATGATAAAAAAGTTTCTTTCCTCATGGATCATGGTGGTAACTGGAATTTAGAGAAAATGTCTAATTTTTTCTCTAAAGACATGATAAAACTTATACAGCAAATGGAAAAATGGGAGAATAATAGAGAAGACAGGATTGAATTGATCTACACCGATTCTGGGAAAACTATCTCAGCCTAATGTACTGAAGCTAACAATTCAAACCTTATCAGTAATTTCAGCAAGCACACTTGGCTGAAAAAACTTAAACTGAACCAAAGAGCTTATCTTTTTTGGTGGAGGACGTTGAATGATGCATTGACAACTAATGATTGATTATCTCATAGAAGACTAGCAAGCAACTCAGTTTGTCCAAGAGGCTGTCAAGATATTGAAGACATAGAACACGTTACCACGCAGTGCAGCAAACTTACTGAAATAATACAAAAATTGAGACTATGGGGATTCAACGTCCCATATTTCCAAAATCTCAATGATTGTATTAATGAACTTAAACATAAAGCTAACAATGGCCTTGCAAAAATTTATGCAATGACTATTTGTTTCAGTTGGAGATCTCGGAACCTGGTAAACCATGGACGTTCTGAGCTTCCCATTGCTTACACAGCTGCAGAAATTATTTCTCATGTATCTTACCTTCAGTCAAATCCAATCGAGAAGAACTGGAACACTAACCAGCTTTTGCTATTCAAATCTTGGTGTCCCCCTCCCGAAGGTTAGATTAAGCTGAATGTAGATGCGGCACTATCTAAATCTAATATGACTGGAATAGCTGGACTGCTAAGAGATTGCAAAGGTAGAATGATATGTTCTTATGGAAGAAATTTGATTCATTGGGACATTGCTTATTTAGAACTTAAAGCAATTCTTACATTTGAAAACTATATTCAATATTGGTTTTGTGAATACAAAGGAATAATCATTGAAGGAGACAATGTGAATATCATAAAGATGCTCCAAGAGTCAATAAACATGAAGATAAATAAAGGTATGAAACTGGATCTCTCATTCTTACAAGTATTCAACAATATTATTTTTCTCTTTACTCCTAGAGAATGTAATAAAATGGCAAATTATTGTGCCAAACTTGCTCTGTTAGGCGATTTTTTTGGGACTCTTTTTTTGAAACAGAACTTCCAACAAGTTTTTTACACTTGTTTAGGAAAGACTGTCATAGAGTTCTCCTTTAGTAGCCTTTGTAATTTCTTTCATTTTCTTTAATGCAAGTTATATATATATATATATATATATATATATTCACATAAGGCAACACTTTATTAAAGACCATGTGACCAAAGAAGACATTGAGTTACACCATGTGACAACTGAGAATCAACTAGTTGACATCTTTACTAAACTACTAGCCTTCGACACATTTAGTATCTTAAGGACCATATTGGGTGTGATTGACATAAATGCATAAACTTGATGCATGCTGAATTCTGAATTTTTATTTTTTGTTCTATTGTTTGTTATTTTTTTTTCTTTTTGTTGACTTTAATTTTATATAAGCAAACTCAATCAAAGGGATATGATCCTCCCAGCTTCTGCCAAAGTCCAGAACACAAAGCCTCAACAGGTCTTCCAACACCTGAATAGTCCTCTCAAACTGTCCATCTGTCTGAGGATGAAAGGCTGTACTGAAATGCAGTTTCGTGAAATGACATTTTATTTCTTGCTTTTATTTTTGAAAATTTGTAGTCAATGTTTGACATTCTTAAATCAGTTAAAGGGAGAAACACTGTTGATTGTTTCCCTTTCTCTAACTTCATTTAGTGGTGTAATTTTTTTTCTAAATAAAAGACTATCTCAAATTAACAATTGAACTTAGTGATTGAGATCTTCTCTATCTTACTATAGTAATCTATCTTATATATATTATTTAAAGTCATTAAATTACTTTCAAACTTTTATAATCTTACCGTTGCATTTATCATATGAATTTGATTATGATATGTGGTTTACTCTTCCTTATATTTGAGAGTGAGTTTTTCTTCTCTAATATATGGAAGATATTCTAACAACTGAGAGTATTTAAAAGATTCAAAAGAGATCTAGCTTGCAAATATAAAATGGCATAAAAAGAGCCCAAAAAGTAAAGAAACTAAAAAGATGTGCAATGAAAAAAAAAAAAAAAAAAAAAAGTTGCACAAAGTGTATCAAAAATTAAAAGATGATCAAAGTGCGCCAACCAATTGATGAGATGCATAAAATGTGCCCACATGGAAGCAAGCTTCCATCTCTTTCAAACATTTAAATCTTAGAAGAATTCATGTGTTACTTGATATTATCAAAGGCTTGATTTCAAATTTCAAGACCATGACTAATCACTTTGGTGTATTATTTTATAAGGAATTTTTTTGGAACCATGATTTGAATGGATCTCTTTTTCTTATCTAATTGATTTTTCTGAGTTAGATCTTTGTTTTTAAAAGATGGATTGCCCTGTGAGAAGTCCGAGCTAGGGCTAATAAGATCCGTTATTCTACCATTTTTTTTTTGAATTTTGATGATGTTAACTCATTTTTTATTTCAAATTTTTAATTCAATCACATGTAGAACTTATCATATTCGTGGTTTGATAAAAAAAATCTTTGTTTTCATTCTTTTATTATTTTTATCATCTTTTTAGTTATTTTATTTTTATTTTTTACTCATTTTTCTTATTTTTGGGCATTCTCTGATCATCTATATCCTTCCCCAAATCTTCAATTTTTTATCACATTGTACTGAATGATATTCATATTATCCTGGACAATATCTTCACACCACCCTTCATCTTCCATATAATGGCTGGCATGACCTTTTTAATTAATATCATCTTGTATGATTCATAATCATCCTGGATGATCTCAACTTATTTTACTAGAATTATTTGTGATCAGCCTTGCCGATCCTCTTCATCTTGGACAATCTTTTAAAATTTTGCTTAATTATTGGTGATCATCCTGGATGATCCATCTATTTGTCCTAGATAATCCACACAGTAAAGTCATTATACGTTTTAAATTTGGCTAGTACGATCCATTATTATCAATCATCCAAGACGATCCACCTAATTATCCTATATAATATGCTTTTTAATGGTCGTTTGGCATGACTCCTCAGGACAATCGCCTGTGTCTAATCATTCCAAACGATGTCTGATTGTCCTGGACGATATAACTGGCTTTTTTTATCAATCGTCTTGGACATAATAATTTCACCTGACCATCCTGGACGATCATTCCGTTTCTTTATAAACAGCAGTTTCAAACATTTTTTTTTTCACCCCAAATTTCTCCATTCATCTTTGCTTTCACTCTTTCCCTGATTTTCTTGTTCATGGCGGGAGGAAAACGATCCAAAATGTAGGCTGGAAGCTCTTCGAGGGCCAATATTGACCCTTATTTCATTGAGGCATCCGATCAAGCCTCCTACCTGTGCTACATGATAGCTGGGATCACCTTTTCCCCGGACTATCAATCCACATACATTTTCTTACCCTATTCTTAACCTTTTTGTGCACACCTCTCTCACATTCATCCTTACCCTCACCATTCCTTTCAATTCCGAACAGCTCTTTGAATTTTTTTGTAAGCCTCTGAATCAACTCTTGTTATACTGCACTTTAGTCTTACGTCAACAAACATCCTATCAAAATTACTTATCAAGATTTTCACAAGCTCCTTCTATTATCAACCACTGGAGACAAGCTTGATATATTATCTCAACATCCTGATTTTGATTGGTCCTTTTGCGAAACAATTTTGTCTTTTATCATGATGGGGCGTCCAACACCTTAATCAAGGATGTTAGGAAAATCCAATATGTGCTTTGAACCTCTATTATTCCTAAAGCTAGTGATCGTTTCCATATCACTCCTCTCCTTTCGATCACCACTTTCTATATCATGGCCCATAGAGAATTCAATGATATTGATCTTATTTTCCACTATATTGAGCACCTCACTAGCATTAGGGATCCATGACATATAAGGAAGCTAAAGCTTGCCTTAGGATGCATCATAGCCTATGTCCTGGAATCTAAGTACAACATTCAATATTCTGCCCACCTAACTTTTAGCCTGCCTTCTACTTTAATAGCTCTTTCCACATTCTTTATAATACTCATCTCCACCTGAAGCATGAGAAAATTGAGGGAGCTGAGGATGAATCAGCTCCTGCACCTATTCCTGCACATGTTCTACTCCTCCAGTACTCACAGTTGGATTATATGGGGGAGCGGTTCGACCAGTGGGAGGCTCAGTTTGACTCCTATGTTGGTACAAAGGAGCAGCAACATACGGAGGATGTTGCTTGATTTGACTCATACATGGCTCACCAGCAGTAGTAACATGATATAGACATGACCTGGTTTGGAGAGCAATTTGCTACTCTTTCTAGCTTCTTTTAGTCCCCACCACCACCTCCTTCTGATGATCAGAGCTCACCATACTTGTAGTTCATTTTCATGGTGTCATTTTTTAGTGATGTAGTTTGTTTCTTTTTGGTAGTTTTTATTATGTTTTTTCTTTTATAGTTCCCTCCTCCTTTTTGTGATGTTAAAAGGGGAGTAGTGGTAGTGCTTTATGTTGCTTCGTTGTACTATTTTCTATTTAGTGTTTGTATAATCCTTTTGATGTTAGTAAAATTTGAATTGATTATTTCAATTAACTGCTTAAAATTGAATTTTCTACTAAATATTTCTCATCATAAAAAAGGGGGAGATTATTGCAAATATAGATTCAAGAATTATAATTTTGATGATAGCAAACATTTCTTAAACTTCTTTTTTTTTTTACTACTACGTTGCCTACTAAAATTTCAAATCCACAAGGTCAATTATAAATCAAGCCAGCTTAAGATTAGGTAGATTAGGATTGAGTTAGTATGTAAACTATCGTTAAGTATTTTTTACCTTTTCTTGAGTCAATTATAACAAAGTGGGTCCTGATGCTAAGTAACCTTGCACACACACACTTAGGAAAAAATTCTATCTATTTTTAGAGTTTTATGTTTTTGATCACATGATCTGGGATAATCCCAAATCATCCTAGACGATCAGTTAAAAATAGAAACCCTAATTATGGTATCCTGGCTAAGGCAATCGCAATAAAGTGAATCGTCCTGGATGATATCAGCATCATCCTAGACGATATGCTCAAATTAGAAAGAATTAGCCGCCAACTCTTTTATGCATGTTTTATTTTTGGACATCATCCTGGATAATGCATTACAATTATGCCTAAATTAGTTTGGTAATTAAGGAAAGTAATTAAGGTTTGATTGCTCGATCATATCATTCTGGATAATCACAAGATCATCCAAGACGATCTGTTAAACAAACCCTAGTTTCTTTCTTGATGACCAGAATAATGTTCTGAATGATGTGTATTGATTTGTACTAATTATTCTGGACAATCCAAAATTCTCCTAGACGATCAATTATTTTTCCATCTTCTAGACATGAAATTAGGGCGATGTTCTGGATGATATTTGACTTTTTCAACTAATAGGCTAGGATGATCGTACAATCGTCCTCGATGATCAGTTTATTTTTCCATCATCCAGACATGTAATCAGGGTGATGTTCTGGATGATACTCAATAATTTTGAACTAATCGTACAAGATAATGTCATATCTACATGAATGATTAGAACAAACAAGTTCTTTAATCGTCCGGAATCTCCCAAATCATCCTAGCTGATTGAACTAAATTTGTACTGATCATATAGGGTATCTATCGATTGTGTAGAGAGAGTTGCTATTTGCATGTTTTACATTCTTGCAACTTGTATTATATTGATGATTTCAAATATTATTGTTTTATACATCTCCTAACACTTTTTGGAAGATTTGTTTTTTTTTGCTCTAGTGTGTACTAACATTTCAAGAAAATCAACTCCAAGTGATGAAGACTTCAAATTATTCATTTATAAATTACAAGTTTTTGAAATGAGAGGGAGTAATTGTAATTGAGTGAAAAATCACAACACACACTCTTGGGGAACACTTTTTGTAAACTGATCGTACGGGATGAACCTGGTTCATATGGGACGATCATGTCTATTAACCCCTTGAAAGAGCAATGGATCGAACAGGTAAATAGAAAATTTTCTAAGTCCTAATCGTCTAGGACGAATTTAATATTCGTCCCAGGATGAACGTCTTTGGATTCTCACCTTGCACTGTTCGTCCAGACAAAAATTATGGTTC
>NW_021319826.1:306494-316392 GCF_001605985.2 Dendrobium catenatum | reverse complement strand
TGGGCGATGTGGTGCAATCTCATGCATCCGTTCAAATCGTGGTAGATCAGATGGCCAATCTGGCCGTCCGACATATATATGTGGCACATCGCTATGCACAATGTGTCCACCATGTTTCACTGCAAGTTTCAACACCATAAATGGTAGTGCCGACATTTTTTTTATTTAAATTGAATAAAAAAATCAATTTAATAGCTAGAATTTTAAAAATTCATAGAAAATCTATTTAGCCACAAAATTGAGTGTTTCTAGGCTTGTTGGAAAGGGGTTCAGCACTATTATTTATTAAAATTAAAATCAAAGTGTTTTGATTACTAGATTATGAGATATTTGGGTTTATTTAAAATCTAATTTTATTAATTTTCTTGCAATCGAGTGGAAAAATTGGATACAACTTTTGGTGAAATACTTTTGGGCATCTTAGGAATTCCATGCATTTTTCCTTGGTCCAAATGCTTAACACATTACTGTGGTATGAATTTACAAAGTGATGGGTCTATTTTGACCCAGAACTTTGAAAATTCATAACTCTCTAAATTGGTAGAATTAGGCTATATAATTGTTGTGGTATGATTGCATATGTCACAGGGATAAATAAAAGAGATTCAAACCTAATTTAATATTAGTGACATCTAGGAAAAATAATTACAGACAATGTCTAGTTAACTTAGAAAATTTTTAGAAAGTTATAGAAACACCTAGTAGGGGAGAAATATGAGAACATTAAAGTTAGTCATATTTTACACCTTAGTTCCAAATTTCACTAGATTTAGAGGTCATTAGTTAATAAAATAAAGCAAGTCAAAATTCAGCTTTTTTAGGGACTAAGAAATGTAAAAATTTTTTAATAAATCAAAATTAAACCAAAAAAATACACAAAATACTTTCAACTGATTAGAATTAATCCCTTAACTTAGGAAGAATGAAATCACCTTGACTGGACTTTAAATTCAAGCTTAATTTAATTTTAATTAAAAACTAATATTAAATTAATTTAATTAATTAAAAATAATTAAAAAAAATCCAAAAAATTTTCAAGGAGTTGGGAGTCAATTTGGAGCTAATTTCACACTTGGGAATCTTTCTTTGCGTTATTCCTTACCTTTGGAGCTAATTTCAAGGAGTTGGGAGTCAATTTGGAGCTAATTTCACACTTGGGAATCTTTCTTTGCGTTATTCCTTACCTTTGGAGCTAATTTCAAGGAGTTGGGAGTCAATTTGGATTAAAATCAATACAAAGCCCCTTAATTTAATCAATTAAATAATTCAATAAATACATCAAAGTTTAAAAAATCATAACTAATTCTAGAATATTCTAAATTGAGTAAACTCAAAGGCATTAGACTCTATTTAGGGTCTAATATTTATTAAAAATATCAAATCTTTAGCAATAATTTTAAATTAAAAAAGTCAATAATCTGGCGAACCTTTAGTCAAAATCAAATCAAAACTTAAAACATACATAATTAAATATAGAAAACTCCAAATCCAACAAACTAAAAAACAGATTACCCATCTTAAGGTCTAATATTTTATAAAATTACTATTTTTTTATATATCAATTTTAATTTAAAAGTCAAATTTTGACCCCTTTTAATTAATGCATTAAATAATTCAAATAATTCCATAAACTTTAATAATTGATTTAAAAATCTAGAAAAAAAAATAATCTAACTTTAAAACATTAATCAATCAATTTTAATTAGAATTTATCAACTTTTAAACCCTAATCAAATGAAATCATGCAATTGTACATTTACTAGTGGGTAATCTTGACCTACGAGGCTATTAACTTTGTAACAAGGAAGGTCAAATAAACTTCATGGCCATGGTTTAACAAAGGTAGTAATCACCCAACCTTTAAGACACATTTTTAAATTAATTTTAAGTTATTAAGATTTAAACTTTAATTAAATATTCCCTTAATTCTTTGAATGAATTAAAATTTCAAACAACTTTTACTATTTACCCTACATAGGACATATCCAAATTACACAGCCTACCTCACACACTTTAGATGGTTTGCTAGGACAACCAACTCTAGTCTTAGGCTACACCGGTATTTACTTTTCTACAATATGTCAAGTTTTTGAGTTTTCACTACATGGTGGTTGTTAATGTTGATGTGATTGTTTACTTACTTTTATGCAATCAATAATGTGATTGATTGTGCGATAGATTACCCTTAGGTTAAGGGTGATTTATACTAATTCAATCTTATGTAGTTGGTCATGCTCATGTATAGCATAAAATTAAAGGGGGAAAATAAACTAAAGCTTTACAATTAATAATATTTTTTACAGGTGCTTCAAAATTCTTAAGTACCCCTTTAAAAATTAAAAGAGTATGACTAAGTGTGGCTGTGATTTAAGTATCGCCTTGGTATTATTTGAATTCAAATTGCTTAGGAAAACCATGCAGGTGGTACTTGAGTCTAGATTTTTATTTTATTTTATTTATGTGATTTAATGCCAATTAAAATGTAATTTTAAAAGTGGCATTTAAGATGAGATTTAAACATCCAATTTGGAATCCAAAGAAAAAAGGACATCCCTAAGGGGAGAGTCCCTCTCAATTTAGAGATCTAAATTAGGATGACTTTATAATATTTAAAGGAAAAAATATAATATCCCTTTCAAGGGGGAGTTTCTTTTCAATTGGATATCCGGATCCGAGGATCCAAGGAGCCCCATAGAAGGATGAAGAAGTGGATAATGAGTAGACCTGCTCTCAAAGTCATTTGAGCCTTAGGGTTAGAAATCTGGGCTTATTGTTAGTGGTACTGGCCACTTTATTTTTTTTTTTAATACTTGGATTATAATATTAAAAGACACTTGCCTATAAACATTTAATTTATTTAATTATTTAGTTGATTATTAGATGTTGATTGCGAGTAGTATTTACCTATTTTTCCTAGTTCTTTTGGCAATCTTGCATGTCAATTTTGCTTTAGCCTAGAACCTAATTGGAGGCTCATAACAGTAAGAATAAACTATTTCTACTTTAATTAAAACTAAAAATTTTAAGCTCACATAGAACTATAACATTTTAAGAAGCAAGCCAGGGATCGCCGGAAGTTCTCATAAGAATGTTTGTTGCATTTTCTTTCCTTTTTTTAGGCACCTCCCCGCATGCAGGTTCTGGCAGGCCACCTGGTCTATGAGGGTGCAGATCTATCAAAGGGAATCTATGCATTCTTTTAGGGAAAATTTAATTTTTTTGCCTTTTTTAAAATTACTTCATTCAAATTTAAAGCATTTAATCAAGTCAACTAGCATGCATTGTATTAAAAACTAATAAAAAAAGTGTTTAAAACTTTAATTGCATTTACATAAGCATGAAATACTCAATATAAGTCAAAGAGGCCAATTAGGAATCTACTCTAGATGTCAGCCCTAATTCTTTAAACTCAATCTAATTAACATCCCCACCATTCCTACATAAAAGATCAAGCTCATGGTTTTAAAGCGCTTAAGTTGTTTAGCTGGCTCCCCAATCCAGGATGGGGTAAGTCTAGATCCTATATTACATTATTTAGGTTTGGCTTAATGATTTTTTGTGCCCAATTTAGACTAGGTTTTGAGATAGGCTCAACCTATAAGACCTCAACATCCGAGAATTAAATTCTAAATTTCTAATAAAATTGATCACTCAAACTTAAATCTCTTTCAATTAAAATTTAAGCCCAATACTTAAAGATAAGCTGGGGCACTTCTGAATTATTTCAGAATCCTAGATGCCTCCCACACTTCTTCCTTTAACTCTAGAAATAAGTCTTCAACTTTGATCTAATCTCGATTGAAAACTTCCAATCCTTGCCTCCTTTGACATCAAGTTTTGAAATCTAAATAAAATTTCAATGGCTATTTTAATTGAAAGTATTTGTAGGAAATTCCGATTTTCTATGACATAATTAACTATGAGGGCTTGTACTCATAGGAGATTTAAAAACTCAGATCAAATTTTAAAAAAAATTTAAATTTTAAAAACCTCAATTAATTCTCTTTGGGAAATACCAAAAATAGTAATCGTTATTGTGATGTTTAAATACTCGATAATAGACAATATCCTCTTTCCTTGGGAAGATATATTACTTTATTATCATTACTTTGATTATGAAATTAGTGATTTCCTATTTAGATCATTATAGTTAAACACTCCATCGAGTTTAATCTTGAACTTTCAGGGCCATAAATGATTCTTCCCTGAGTTTGACTACAATAATCAGGATGAATTTAAAATTTTGAAATTTGAACTTATTGGGGAATGATATGTTCACCTTTTAAGGTGATATATCATTTATAATGTTGTCTTTTATTCTAAAATTAAGATTCCAGAAGTTAAAATTTCAAAAAAAAAAAAAAATTTAAAATTTTCATAAACACTCTTTCAATCAAACAAGAATTTGTCAAGCTCAAAGAGCATGGAACTGGGTGTGTAGTTTTTCTTGTTTTACTTCTTCTTGCATGATAGCAAGTATGGAGACCCTTATGGCTTGCTATTGTCAAATACTTCCATGATTACGGAGAAGGCTGGCAAACTAGTTCTGACTCTTAAGGAGTTGAGTAATTCTTAAATACTCAAATTTGTTGATTATGTCCATGTCCCTGAATAGGTATTTTGTGAGTGTTCTATCTCTAGCTTCATATTCTTTATTATATTGTTTATCATGATCTAGGAGTATATATAAGATCATAGATGAGTGATGCCTAATTTAGAGGTGAATTGTATTCCTACAATTAAGAAATCATACTCACCTTGACTTTTAGTAACTAGAATTTAAAGATGATGACTTGTGTAATGATAATTATAGTGGAACTTTTTATGATGATTCCTGCACCAAATACTTGCTCGCCTAAAGCACCGTCCACATACAAGGTCCAATGAGGCAAGGTTTCTTTTGAGTTTGTGTTTGGGTTGGTGCAACCAATGAGAAAGTCAGCAAGAACTTGCCCTTTTATTTGTATGTAATATTAAATCTATTGAGTTTAACATATTATTTAAGTAGTCTTCTCAAATGATAAGGCTTGGCAAAAATAGCTTTTTTTGGGTGGTTATTCATCACTTGGATGGAATGAGCTCTGAAGTAGGGTCATAGTTTTCCAGGTTAGATGATAAGTGGCCATGAAAGCTTTTTCATGATTAGGTATCTTTGTTATGTGGTTCATAGTGTGTGTCTAATGTGGTAGACTGGCATTTGTTTCCTTCCTTCTTCTAGGATGATTATGGAACTTACAACATCTTCACTAACCCGTAGGTTTAATAGTAATTTTTTACCTAGTTGAGGGCTTTAGAGGACTGGTGGCAAGGTGATAAGGTTTTGAGTTCATGAAAGGTGGCTTCACAGTTGTCTCCCAAAGAAAAATTATTGGCACTCCTGAGGGTTTGGAAGAATGTCGTACATTTCTCTTCTAATTGAGAAATAAATCTATTGAGCCTTGCAATCTGCCAATGGTTTATACTTTATTAGGATTAACTTTGATTCTATGGGGTATTAGGAGCCCCTGGAATTTTCTTGTTATTGCTTTGAAGGTACATTTAGAGGATCCAATCTCATATTCTACTCTTTGAGAGTGCCAAAGATCTCTCATAGATTTTTGATCTTTAGATTTGTTGAGTTACTTTAGATGAGGAGGTCATTTACATATACTTCAATGTATGTTCCTCTTTACTCTTTGGTATTTTTTCCATCATTATCTGGTAGGTTGCTCCATCATTCTTTCTCCACAAAGGCATGACCTAGTAGAAATATATACCATCTATAGTAATAAATATAGTCATTTTATAGTCTTTTAGATGTATCCTGATTTGGTGATAGTATAAGATGGCATCTAGGAAGCTCATGATATGATAAGCCACTACAGATTGACTTGGGCATCGATTTATAGAAGTGGCTAACAAACCCTAGGACATGATGAGTTTAGATTTGTGAAATCTATGCACATTCACTATTTGCCTATTAATCTCTTAACCATTAACACATTTGGCTTCCCTTATGATGTGAGAAGAAAGTAGCTTTCCTACTTTCTCTTGGATTGATTTGGCGAGTAATGCGATAGTTTTTCTTATCCTTTATTTGATGGGGTGAGTGCCCTTGTGGTTGTTTAGTTAATTGCAAGTGACATTTCCATTGATGCCTAATATCATGGAGAGTATGTACTAATCAACTTGATGGTTATTGTTGAAAGAGGTGATAATTCTAAAAAATCTTTTGGGTTGAATTCTTATTACTTGTTATTGTTCTATAGGATTAATTGCTTATAGGATCGAGTTTCACGTTCTGTCTTATTATAAAATTTCTTTGAAGTATCAACTAGATGTACAACCTGCAGGTAAAAGAGCTTGACTTAAATAGGTTGCCTCTTATAGTGATTTATTTTTCCTCAACCGAGAATTTGAAGGTGACATAGTAGGTGGATACAACAGCTCAGAAATTATTCAATAGTGGTCTGCCAAATATCGCATCTTAAGCGCACAGAGCACCGATGATGATTAAGTCTGTTATGATGTTGCATTGATGAGTTCTTTTGTCCTAGGAGATTGGTAGGAAAATTATCCAAATGTTCTCTAAATGTTCTTCTAAGAATCTATAGAGGGCACCCATAAGAGGGGCGAGTTTAGTGGCAATCATGCCCATCTTGCTAAAAACAACTTTGAATATTATGTTCATTGAACCCCTTGTATATGTCATGATGCTACAGATCGAATACTTGGCAATTAGAATGGTGACGATAATTGCTTCATGTAGGGGGTTTACCTTGGTTAGCATATCTTTATTGCTAAATGTCATTATCATGTTGTTGGTGAGTTATGAACTTGAGGTAATACTAACTTCACTGAAGCGATGCTTTTGGATGGTACAAGGATCCATATACGATTACCTCTCACAAATGCGAGAACCTTTCCGTGCAATATGAACAGATCGAGCCAGTTGGCAGTTTCTTCTAGTGAAGCGTTTTTAATTTATTTCTCTAAATTAGTGAGACTGAATTCTCTAAGCTTCCTTTTTTTAATGAGCACTTCATTTAAGTTTCATAGATATTGATACTATTTAGTCTTATGCCCATGATCTTTATGAAAATCACATTAACGAGATGCATCAAGACCATTAATAATGTTCATTGATGGTAAAAACTTGAAAATTTCCTTTTTTTTTTAGAATGGACTTGACTAGATTAACTAGGGATACTCTTAACGGAGTATAAGTCAAATACTCTTAAGGTCATCTAATAGGTTTTCTACATACCTCTTCCATTCAACATATAAGTGGAATTTTAGTTCTTGCAGATGTTGGATATGGATGTACACCATAGAGGTTGGAATGCCTTCTTTCATGCTAGAAGCATAGTGCTTGGTTCTTATTGACCTATAATTAGACTCTTTCTTTGATACTTGTAAGAAAAATGTTTCTTTTGGCAATAAGACTATGGATCAAATTGGTTATGATGGGTTTGATTACCAAATTATACTGCACATCATTGATGTGGTTGTTGATAAGTTCAACCAGCTCTACCAATATTCATAGCTAATTTAGCCCTAATGTTTATTGAAAGGAACCTTCTTTTAGCCTCTGAGTCAGGGCTACTTGAGTGACTATTAACTTAAGGCCTTTTACATTGATCATTTCTATATAGAATCACAATATGATGCTCCTTGATGACACACCTAGTTCTTGTCTTCTTTTTAGAAAGATTAGAGTGCTTTTTGGAGGTATTTAGGCACCAAAAATTTGTCCAATAAATATTTGTCTAAATTAAAATAAGGAGGTGATCACCCCACTAGGTAAGTGAGTGAACCACTTAAGTATGTAATCTTTTAGAATTTTTATAAAGAGACAACACCAAAGGCCATTATCTATTTTGATAAGGTAAGTCATTAACTCCAAAGTCACCACATGACCTATGGGATCAATTTTGTCTCAATTATCCTCAAGTTGAGGTTCCTTGAACTTGGGGGGTACCCTTACTTTAAAGAACTAACTAAAAAAAGAATGGGTCAACCCTAGTTTAGTATCTTTGGAATGTGTAGTTGTCTGACAGGAGTATTCGTCTCTCACCTAGAGTCAAGTGGTACTGGCAATTGGATCTAAAGCATGAGCTTCTTCTGGCCTCACTTAGCGAGCACCAGGGGTTAATGGTCCTTTGGGCATATTACCCACTCACGGTATTTGGTTAGCTATGATGTGGATGTTCTTCAATGCACTAAAGATGTGATTCTCCATAGCTTGCAACTAACACCAAGCAGTGTACTTAGGATTCATTATATTAATCTTTGTGGCTTCAAGTTGGATTGTACATAAAGGTTTTCTTGCCTTTGACATTGATCCACATTCACTGCACAAGAGAGGCTATTGAATCCTATTTTGTTAGGTTGACAATCCTGGTCCGTACTAGCATTATGTGTCAGCAAAGAGCCATTAGAGATAATGTCATGAAGTTTGAGTATAATAAAAGGAGAAAGAAGATAAATATGATCTAGACCAGATGTTTATCCTCCAAGACTAATATACAAAAATGATGAAAATTAAGAGCTCTGATCTAGGGAGCTTGAGTTATACAAGGGAAAATAATACAATACTATGGTGAAATATCAGAGATTATAAACCATTTGTCTTCTTTCCCTCCCGCAGTATGAAAAGTTGATCAAGTGATCTGAGGCCAACATTATTTTTTTAGTTTGAAGAATAAGAATAAAAAATCTCAATCATGGATCAGAATCTTGAATTGGAGTTTAGAATCCCAATCTCAAATTCAAGGCTTTCTCCTCTGCCTCCCTCTTCCTTTTTATATGGTTCGAAAGGGTAGAAGGGTTGTGTCATGGTACGTAGCGGTTCCAACAATCTGTAGTAATAGCTAGCTAGTAAGTGCCTGGAGGAGGTGAGCTGGGTGAAATCCGATGATGATCTCTAGTCACCCTACTAAGATGGAAGAGGGTGAGTGTCTTCCAGCCACTATTGATGAGAGATGATGGTGCAATCTGGGTGGCCCTGTTGAAGTGGAAAGGCTAGTAACATCTAAGTGCAGTCTTTAAGCATATGCAAGACGAAAATCTTTAAGAGGGGCAATGTGTGTCGATAGCTCTTTGGTATATTGAGTATGAAAGTCTTAGTTCTGGCTTAGATGAATAAAGATTTTCCTAGCTGGAAATGGAACTTCTGAGGTTGCCTTATCCTTGGGAGAGATAACTTCCTAGAGGACGTAAAAAATCACAGTCAACTGTGTTCTTGTGTTAAGCTCCTTCAAGCTCCTAAGTGAGTCCCTCAAGATGGTTTTTTTAGAGCGAAGCACATCCTCTTATCGCTTGACCAGAATGTGACGTGCAAGACACCCGTGAATGGGTACTATACAAGTATTCATGGGTGTACACTATTTAGGTAATCTACCACTCTATCAACCCCATATCATGTGAATGAAGAAGTGAGAAAGTTATTTTGGCGTCTCGCTTAAGAAGTGCATAGATTGCATGTGTAATTCCCTCGACAAAAAAGGGGAGGTATTCAAGATGTGATATTGCTTTGGGAAGCCCACAAACATGACCAGTGGCATGTGCAATCTAAAAACCACCAATGACTATGAAGAAGAGAGGAATCCATGGTGAGTATTCACTAGGGGAATGGCCATCAACTTGAACATAGCATGTGTAGCCTCAAAATTGTTAATGATAAAGATGAGAAGAGGAAGTCATGATGACATCTCACTAAGGGTAGCCATTATTGAGACCAGTGACATATGTAGTCCCGAAACCCTTGATAAAGAAGAGTTTAGAATGTTAGGATGGGATCTTGTTGTGGGTAAAGCATCAACAAGAAGTTTATAACAAGGTTGTGGATGGTGGTATTCTTGGTATTAGTTGAAAAATGGAGTGTTTTGCAAGTAACTTGTAAGTTTAAGGCTCTAGA
>NW_021319826.1:245887-302933 GCF_001605985.2 Dendrobium catenatum | reverse complement strand
AAAATGTGACACTCTCCTTTTAGCCCCCAGGGCATATGGCGAGAAGGCCATCACAATGAACCTTCCCTTTTTGCCACCGTATATCTCTTTTATTATTTTCATATCGACAGCATGCGAGAACCTTTAGCCCTTTTTGGCTCCTCCTGGCTGGCAGAGAACACTAACTAAAAGTCTACTCTTACCTTCTACCGAATTCTCCTTCCCGACGAGAAACTCTAACGAAGAGAAATGCAAGCATCTTGAAGTAACGCTCTTGAATCTCTCTCATCAAGCTCCCCGCTCACAAATCCTCTCTCTCCAACCTCATCTCCTTATTTTCCTCCTCCATGTGTCTTCTCGCGTCAATGCATGCTTCTAGACCCAAGGTCTTGATAAACATGTTTTTAACAAGAGCTTCTTAAATAGAGGAGCTTCAAAGGAGCTCATTAATTTGTCAAGTTTGACCGCGTTTATCTCAGGTTCGATATGTAGACATTCGTGCCTGGGCCGATCAGTATAAAACTCAAAGATTGGCGCAAAGCATCGCTCCTGGATTACACTTTCTAGATGATTGAAAATTTGGCTTGAATCGGTCCAGGGCCGATTCTCACCGATCGTCTTGTGCAATCAGTAAAATCATTGATGGAAAATCGTCCTGAGAATAGCCCTCGATACGAGCTGGCCGATATTTATCGTCCTTGGAAAGTAACTTAAAGTTTTTGATTGGATCGTCCTGGCCTGATCCCGCGGATCGGTCAGGACGACTATGATCGTATCAATCATTCCTTAATTACTCTCTTGATTTCTCTGATCAATTAAGGCATTTAATTTGTAATATCATCCAGGCCGATCAAGGATCGTCGTTGACCCGGATAATTTAAAAATACAGTAGTATACATTAAATGTCTATGGCGGCAACTTCTTTCTATTTTGAGTGTATCGTCTTGGCCGATATGTTAATGATGGCTGCCTTAATTAAGAATCCTTATTTAGACTTTCTATTTTAAGCCTGATCATCCAGGCCGATGTAAATAATCGTCCTGGCCGATATGAGAAAAAACAGAAATTCTAAGTCTCTCAAGTGTGTGTGTGTGTAGGGTTACTTAGCATCTGTCTCTTTGATCATTACAAGAAGACTCAATAATTGGAAAACAAAAGTACAGACTGACTCAACCCTAAACCTACGCAATCCTGAACTGGCTTTGTTTGTTCGTCTGATCTTTGATTCCTGAAAAGTTAGAAGAAACAAGTAGTCCAAGAGAATCAATAGTTTTTGTCAATCATCAAAACATAGGTCATGAAAATTGGTTTGCAACATCCTAGTGTAGGCAGAGAACCCTTCGTCCTTTAACACTCTCCTAGTGTGGGCAGTGAACCCTTCGTCCTTTCACACTCTCCTAGTGTGGGCAGAGAACCCTTCGTCCTTTCACACTCTCCTAGTGTCGGCAGAGAACCGAATTTCCTTGATAGATCTCTTCTTAAGAAATCTAGAAGGAAGAAAGAAAAAGAGTGAAGAAATCTCAAATCAGAAGTAGAAAATCTTACCTTTGAACACCATGCAAAGTCTTCACGCTCCAGTGGTAGAAATCCTTCTTTGACTGCTCTCTCTCACTCTCTCCTTTACTCTTCTTCCAATAAGCTCGAAGATCAATGAGCAAAAAGATTGGGTGAAAGTCTAATTTGAACTATATATACAAAAGATAAGAAAAACTGCCCAAAAACTGCAAGTTTTCAATTCTGTACGCAATGGATCGTCCCGTACGATAGTGGATCATCCCGAACGATTTTACTTAAAGTGCCGGAAATGATCTTAATGTACTTTGGTATGAACTATGTTCGTACACGCTCATCGTCCCGTACGAACTATGTTGGTCCGGTACGAAATGGTTATTACATAGGTCGGTTCCCAAAATTCTACAAGACGTAACCAACTGAGGTAAGTCGATTCAGTTCGTCTTGGGACGAACAGGTTTCATCCTGGGATAATTTTATACAGAGAGTTTCATCTAGGGACGAAAATTTATTTTGTCCTGTACGATTTCATACAGAGAGTTCGTCCAGGGACGAAAATTTATTTCATCCTGTATGATTTCATACAGAGAGCTTCGTCCAGGGACGAAAATTTATTTTGTCCTGTACGATTTCATACTGAGAGCTTCGTCCAGGGACTAAAATTTATTTCGTCCTGTACGATTTCATATAGAGAGCTTCGTCCAGGGATGAAAATTTATTTCGTCCTGTACGATTTCAGACAGAGAGCTTCATCCAGGTATGAACCATATTTTTTGTCTGGATGAATAGTGCAAGGTGAGAATCCTGAGACGTTTGTCTTGGGACGAATATTAAATTCATCCTGGACTATTAGGACTTAGAAAATTTTCTATCCGCCAGTTCGATCCATTGCTCTTCCGAGAGGTTAATTTACATGATCGTCCCGTAAGAACCAGGTTCGTCCCGTACGATCAGTCTACAAAAATTTTCCCCCAAGAGTGTGTGTTGTGATTTTTCACTCAATTACAATCACTCCCTCTCATTTAAAAACTTATAATTTACAAATGAATAATTTGAAGTCTTCATCGCTTGGAGTTGATTTCCTAAAATGTTAGTACACACTAGAGCAAAAAATAAATCTTCCAAAAAGTGTTAGGAGACATATAAAATAATAATATTTGAAATCATCAAAACAATATAAGTTTCAAGAATGTAAAACATGCAAATAGAAACTCTCTCTACAAGATTAACTAGGGATACTCACGGAGTATAAGTCAAATACTCTTACGATCGTCTAATAGGTTTTCTACATACCTCACCCATTCAATATAAAGGTGGAATTTTAGTTCTTGTAGATGTTGGATATGGATGTATACCGTAGAGGATAGGATGCCTTCTTTCATGCTATAAGCATAGTGCTTGGTTCTTTTTGACCTATAGTCAGACTCTTTCTTTGATACTTCTAGGAAAAAGGTTTCTTTGGAAATGAGACTATGGAGAAATTGGTTATGATGGGTTTGATTACCAAATTATACTCCTCATCGTTGATGTGGTTGTTGACAAGTTCAACCAGATATACCAACATTCATAACTAATTTAGCCCTAATGTTTATAGAAAGGGACCTTCTTTTAGCCTCCGAGTCAGGGCTACTTGAGTTATTATTAACTTAAGGCCTTTTACATTGATCATTTCTATATAGAATCACAATATGATGCTCCTTGATGACACACCTAGTTCTTGTCTTCTTTTTAGAAAGATTAGAGTGCTTTTGGAGGTCTTTAGGCACCAAAAAATTGTCCGGCAAATATTTTTCTAAATTTAAATAAGGAGGTGATGACCCCACTGGGTAAGTGAGTGAACCACTTAAGTATGTAATCTTTTAGAATTTTGATAAAGAGATAACACTGAAGGCCATTATCTATTTTGATGAGGAAAGTCATTAACTCAAAAGTAACCACATGACCTATGGAATCAATTTTTCCTCGATAAACCTCAACTTGAGGTACCTTGAACTTGGGGGGTACCCTTACTTTAAATATCTGACTAAAAAACCATTGGTTAACCCTAGTTTAGTTTCATTGGATTGTCTAGTTGTCTGACGGGAGTTCTCGTGTCTCACCTAGAGTGAAGTGGTACTGGAAATTGGATTTAAAGCATGAGCTTCTTCTGGCCTCACTTAGCAAGCACCAGGGGTTAATGGTCCTTTGGGCATATTAACCACTCATGGTATATGGTTAGCTATGATGTGGATGTTCTTTAATGCACTAAAGATGTGATTCTCCATAGCTTGCAACTAACACCAAGCAGTGTACTTAGGATTCATTATATTCTTTGTGGCTTCAAGTTGGTTTGTACATAAGGTTTTTCTTTCCTTTGACATTGATCCACATTCACTGCACTAGAGAGGCTACTGAATCCTATTTTGTTAGGTTGATAATCCTGGGCCGTACTAGCATTATATGTCAGCAAAAAGCCATTCGAGATAATGTCATGAATTTTGAGTATAATAAAAGGAGAAAGAAGATAAATATGATCTAGATAAGATGTTTATTATCCAAGACTAATATACAAAAATGATGAAAATTAAGAGCTCTGGTCTTGGGAGCTTGAGTTATACAAGGGAAAATAATACAAAACTATGGTGAAATATCAGAGATTATAAACCATTTGTCTTCTTTTCCTCCCGCAGTATGAAAAGTTGATCAAGTGATCTGAGGTGAAAATTATTTTTTAAGTTTGAAGAATAAGAATAAAAAATCTCAATCATGGATCAGAATCTTGAATTGGAGTTTAGAATCCCAATCTCAAATGCAAGACTTTCTCCTCTACCTCCCTCCTCCTGTTTATATGGTTCTAAAGGGTAGAAGGGTTGTGTCATGGTACGTAGCGGTTCCATCAATCTGTAGTAATAGCTAGCTAGTAAGTGCCTGGAGGAGGTGAGCTGGGTGAAATCGGATGATGATCTCTAGTCACCCTATTAAGATGGAAGAGGGTGAGTGTCTTCCAACAACTATTGATGAGAGATGTTGGTGCAATCTGGGTGGCCCTATTGAAGTGGAAAGGCTAGTAACATCTGAGTGCAATCTTTAAGCATATGCAAGACGAAAATCTTTAAGAGGGGCAATGCGTGTCGATAGCTCTTTGATATATTGAGTATGAAAGTCTTAGTTCTGGCTTAGATGAATAAAGATTTTCCTAGCTGGTAATGGAACTTCTGAGGTTGCCTTATCCTTGGGAGAGATGACTTCCTAGAGGACGTAAACAATCACAGTCAACTATGTTCTTGTGTTAAGCTCCTTCAAGCTCCTAAGTGAGTCCCTCAAGATTGTTTTTTTTAGAGCGAAGCACATCCTCTTATCACTTGACCAGAATGTGACGTGCAAGACACCCGTGAATGGGTACTATATAAGTATTCATGGGTATACACTATTTAGGTAATATACCACTCTATCAACCCCATATAATGTGAATGAAGAAGTGAGAAAGTTGTTTTGGCGTCTCGCTTAAGAAGTGCATAGATTGCATGTGTAATTCCCTCGACAAAAAAGGGTAGGTATTCAAGTTGTGATATTTCTTTGGGAATCCCACAAACATGACATGTGGTATGTGCAATCTAAAAACCATCGATGACTATGAAGAAGAGAGGAATCCATGGTGAGTATTCACAGGGGGAATGACCATCAACTTGAGCATGTGTAGCCTCAAAATTTTTAATGATAAAGATGAGAAGAGGAAGTCATGATGAGATCTCACTAAGGGTAGCCATATTGAGATCAGTGACATATGTTGATGTAGAACGGGTAGGACGGCTCTGCAAAGGAGAGGATTTCTTCTCCAAAATCTGAGAGCACTTTCAGCTTTGTTCCCCAAAACCTGAGAGAATTCAAATTTCTTTCTTGGAAGAGGAGGGAGAACAAGCACCAACTCCTCTTGTAGAATCTGAAAACAATTTCAGATTCCAAACAAAAATTTGTGACGAGTTTTTAGGTTTCGATGGACTAGAGGAGGAGTTTGGGGAGAATCCCAAGGAATGAGCCAGAGAGATTTCGCCCAACAGAAATCATCCTTGCGAAATCTTTCCAAAAGAGTAAAATGCACTTATGGAGAGATTTCAAAAGCCATTTAATATGGAGAGGGGCTGGCTGTAATGGAATTGGAGGTGGGATTGTTTCCTTTTAATTCCAAGTCAGGCTTTAGGAAAGGATTTAAAATTTGGCCCTGTAAAAAATTCGGCTGCTGTGAATTGGGAAATATTTCTACAGGAAAGAGAAGCTTAATGTTAGGAAAGATTTCCTAAATTAAGCCAAAGGTGAGAGTTATGGGAATGAGGCTCTTGTTTCCTAAACCCAAGCCAAAGAGAGAGTGGTGGGGGGATTAATTCCAGAAAAAGGGATCGTGTATTAACTGAGCCAGAGGTGGAATTTAAGAGAAAAACAGGGATTTAATTCCAAAGGGGAAGCTAGATTTGCAAAGGGATTTAAGGGAAGTGGGGCCTAGAGCTTTTCGACCAGAAAACAAATAAATCTCATATTTTTGGAAACACTTCCAAAGAAAGAATTAGCTGAATTTGAAATTCAAATAAAATTCATTTAGTAACTTTCCAAAATTGAATTATAAATTAGGAAAGAATTCAAATTTCAAATTAGTGGAATTTGAAATTTTGAAAACTGCCCAAAATTAAATCACCCAAATTAAGTTTGAATTACATCATGAATGAGATTCAATACTTTCCTAAAATAGCTTTCTAATTTATGAAACTATTTGAAATTAAAAATTTGAATTTCAAAGGATGAAAATAATTTCCTAAATTATTTGAACTCTTTAGGTAAGCATTAAGGTGACATTGACTCCTCTTTCATGGAGACAAACAAGGGTGGCAGGCGGTGGAGGAGCTAATGGGGGAAGGTGGCCGACGGCCAAGAGGGTGGGATCGGGTGAAGTTAGAATCCGGCGGCCAAACGAAGATGTGGAGGAGGAAGAATGATGGAACAAAAACAATTTAAAGAAGAGATAAAAATGAAAGAGAGAAAAAAAAAACCATGAGCCTCGGACTCTTCCGAAGACTAACGGGTGAGGGGATGGAGTTCAAGGAAGAATGCGATCCAGACGGATTCTCCTTGAATTCTCACACTAATTGATCAAATAGAAAAATTGGAGGAGGGTCTAGAACTCACAAAGAGATCTAGCTCTTCCCAAAACTCACTAAGAGATTTCGGAGTGGGATGCACTCACAAAGAGAACACAAAGTAGAGAACTCACTAAGAGATCTCAAAAGAAAAAGAGCTCACTAAGAGATCTAAAAGATGAAACTCACAAAGAGAACGCAAAAATCAAATTTTCATTAACAAGTCATCATCCCATTACATAAGAAAAGGCCTCTATATATAGGCCTAAGAAACTAAAACAAGATATATATGCCACTAAGGCTTACATAGGACGACCCTCTTATGCGAGAGTAAAAACAGAAAATTCATAATAAAAATTTAAAATTACAACTAAAATATAAGATAACGTGGGACGATGACAGCCGTTGATCTTCAGCTCCTCGGATAGCCATGGACGGTTGAATGTCCGCATCATATGTAGTCCCGAAACCCTTGATAAAGAAGAGTCTAGAATGTTAGGATGGGATCTTGTTGTGGGCAAAGCATCAACAAGAAGTTTATAACAAGGCTGTGGATGGTGGTATTCTTGATATTAGTTGAAAAATATAGTGTCTTGCAAGTAACTTGTAAGTTTCACGCTTTAGATACATTTATAGTTTTCAGTCTTATCAATTTAAATTGCATTATTTGTAGTAATATATAAAAAATGGTCCAAATTTTGCATATGAAATAGATGTCTTAGAAAGTATAAATTGTCTTATTTGAGACTAGTAAGAAGATGAAAAAAAAAGTCAAGGCAGCAACATATTGTGAGTTCTTGATCTAAATTTGAAGCAAGACATTCTAGTCATCTTTTGTACAACGAATGTAATTGATAATAGTGTTGCTTGAATAGTGAACTACACATTTATAATTAGTTGGACTATACATTAATCTTAGTTGATCATTTAGATCAACTTTTAATCGTCGTAATTCATATTTTGAGCGACAAAAAATACTTCTAAATTTCTTATAAAAATTAATATGATGAATGACTAATTAATCTCCGCCCATTTTTATCATAAAATTTTTATTCACAGATCTCCATCATTGTTTGAAACCTATCTCTAAAATAACATGATCTCAATACAAAATGAATGGTGATAAACTATTCCTTGAGAATTTATATGATTCCTAACCACTTGGCTGCCATTTGAGATAGTTTTTTTTACCGCTTTTCTTCGTAGATCGCAACCAATATTTCTATATGTGACTGCTATTTACTACTTTTAAAATATTTTTGTGCTAGGAAGCTGCTTTTTTCTAGCAGCTTTTAAATTGTTTTCTTGGCAACTTCTTTATAACCGCCAAAAAAGATATGGCCGTCCCGAATGAATCCTTAGAGGGATTGAAAGTCACATTCATTTTCACTTTTCTATAACATAAAATTATAATAAAAAAAAAACTAGTTTGATAAGAATAGTGTTATTATTAATGATATTAATTATATAAAAAAATAAAATAGTAAGAGATATTGGATTACAATCAACTTTACTATTGTCCAACTAAATACAAGATTCGAGTTCCCAAACGTAAGTTCAGAAAAAAACAAATAAATATTATTAGAACGAACTGTTAAAACAAAGATCTAACTACTTCCATAGACAAACATCAAAACAAATAGGCCCTACTGAAACAGTCTATATTCCATGACTAGTTATAAAAGATCAAGAAATAGTGCATGAACAGCACGATGCGTGCCCATGTACTCAATACAAATAGGCTCGTCGAGAGGGAAGATTTCTTTGTTCAAATAGGACAACTTTATCAAAATAAATTGGCTCTATTTTTCTTTAGTTCATGTTTTAGAGTGATGCATCATTTTATCTTAATGAATAAACATATGAAAGCATCATAGAAATATTTAAAATTAGGTTTTATTTGGGAGAATTTTATTATTATTCTTTAAAACAATTTTTTAGTACAAATTTTTTTTTGCTTTAAAATTTTTTACTAAAAAGCTAGTTAAAAAAGCAGGAAGAAAGATGTCCCATACGTCGTTGTGCATGGATCATCCTACTTCCATTTTGCAAAATTGCCTTCGATTTTGAATTTGAATGGACAAAGTTTTGCAGCATTAGGCTTGGTTTGAGATAACTTCCTTATTACATTTTTAAGCAACATTCTAGTTAAAAAATTCTAGTACAAAAAATTCTAGGTCAAAATTTTTTTTTACAGGAAAGCTGGTTTAAGAAGCAGTAAGAAGGCCATCCCAAAGAAAGCCTTAGTCTTTATACATTAATCTTCCTACATCTAACTTGCAAAATTTTATTTGATTTGAATTTAAATCCTAGAAGTTTTGAAAACCTCTTACGATTTATTCTTGATTTTTAACTTGAGGATCTCTTTACAATTCATAAATTCTCACCAATATATACTTTTGTCATCTAAATTAAATATGTTGGGTTTAGAATTTAATTGCCAGAAACCTATTTGGTCTAAATATTTTGGTTAAGATTTATGCTTTGTTTGGGATGACTTTCTTACTGGTTTATAAAGTTATTTTTTCATACAAAAATATCTTGAAACTAAAAAAAAAAAAAAATGAAGCATTGGTTTAAAGCTATCTCAAATGAAACTTTGGTTTTTGATTTCATTAGGACAACTTATTAACTTATTATTGCTTCTTAAAGTAGTCTTTTTGTACAAAATTTTTTAAATTAAATATTTTTTGTGCTAAAAAGTTACTTTAGAAATCAATAAAAAAGCTATTACAAACGAAAACTTAATTGTCTACCATTATCATTAGTGGATATCAAAACTAAGACGTTTCACATCTTATCCCATAAACCAACCACCATATACTAATTTATAAAAGCAGAAAAAAATTAACTATTATAATGTACCACTCATTCTTTTTCTTTATTTTAGCTACCAAAGCAAACGTTGGTGAACAAGGGTCATTGATGTATCAGATGTGATATTTGGATGTTAAAGAAGAGGCAATTGATGACTGTCATTGAGGTCAATGACTAGCGAGGTGGCCTGATATAGAAGGTGAAAAACTTTCCATTTGTATTTGGCCTGATGTATCTAGCTCCAATTTGGAGAGAGATTAAGCCTTCATTTGGGGCGGTTTTCCTACTGCTTCTTAGAGTAGCTTTTTAGTACAAAAATTTTTATTTTTGTACTAAAAAATTGCTTTAAGCAATAAAAAAATTGTCCCAAACGATGCTAAAAAGTGAACGAGAGAAGAAATAATAATATTGAGTACAAAATGTACATAAGCTCTTCTATATATGCTTTACATAAAACATAATTTACAAGTCTTTATGCACATAGATGCACTCAGAGCATGCTTTTTACCAACAATTAGCACCAAATATAGTTGCTTTGGAGTTCTATAGGAAAAATGTTATCAATTACTCATAAAGATGGAAAGGTGAGGATTGAACATGATAAGACTTACCACTTAAAAATAGACATTTCATATTTGGTGGAAAGAGTTAAAGTTAAACGGATAATTCTATAAATATTATTTTAAGGAAAAGTTTGATGATGATGCACTGGTCTTTATCTTTGAGATATACATAATCAAACATCTTATACTCAGTCACGATTTTTTGGTTCAACTTTATATATAAAGTTTATATCTTATTATTTCATAAGAGATTGTGGGAAGGCTCATCTTATTGATGGTGAACTATTGAACAATATGAAATTTTGTGATATGCAAGCCAAGATTCATAATGTGAGAGGTAGAGAGAGAGAGAGAGAGAGAGAGAGAGAGAGAGAAGGGGAAATATTACTAATGAAATAAAAGTGGAATAAAATATTTATATGAGAGAATATTTGTTTAATATATTTGTGTTTGGAATAATGGATACTTATCTCTCAATATATCTATGGAAATAGGTAGATATCATAAACCATGTAACTCATGCAATCTTTCTATAGTGTTCTCCTTATAGATTTTTGTTAATTTTGTTCTTGTCACCATAATTCACTATAGGAAAACATGCGAATACTATCGGATGTTCCGGCGGATAGATACGTCGTAAATTCCGGGGTATATAATGAAAGTTCGTTAGGGATGTTAGGCCCTATGAACTAGTCCCGAGGCTAACCAAGACGACAGGTGAATTGATATTTTTAAAAATTCTTAAAAACCAAGAACAAATATCACAAACCAAAGTCACCACGGAAAAACAAGTGCGGAAAATAAAAGTGCGGAAGCAGTAAAAAGAACACAAATATTTATAGAGATTCTGTCAACTTGACCTACGACCACTCCCAGGAGGCGCCCTCCAAGTGTTGTACTACTAACGTGACTCTCCTTTAGTCCCCACAAATAGGCGGAGAAGCCCTTACAAAACACCTCCTTTTTTTCACCCCCAACAAGGCAGAGAACCCAACTCCTTTTGCTTCCTCCTGAAGCAGGCAGAGAACCTCGATCGATCGCTGAAGCTTACCTCTCCCAACCCTTCAAAGGATAAGAAACTCTAGGGAAGAAGAAGTGGAATAATGTTTGGAGCAACCCTTGTGAACTCCCTGACAAGCTCCCCCTCACAAGATCCTCTCTCTCTCTCCTTCTCTCTCTCCTTTAGGTTTTCTCAGGTCAAGACAGCAGCCAAAGATAAACAAAAACATTGAACAAGAGCTCTTAAATAGAAGAGCTTCAAAGGTCTTCAATAATTGCAAGTTGCCGACTTTATTTTCCAGGACGATAATAATATCGTCCAGAACGATAATAATATTGTCTTGTACGATCAATTCAAAACACAGATGATCGGCAAGAACATCGCCCTGAAGATGGTCTGGACGATTGAAAATTAGCTAGATCGTCCAGGACGATCTCACGATCGTCCCGGACGATTAGTTCAAATTAGAGGAAAATCGTCCAGAGCATTGCCCTGAATTCGAGCTGTCCAATCCTAATCGGTCAGAAGCAACTAAGGGTTATTGAATATATCATCCTGGACGATCCTTCTATCGTCCAAGACGATGTGATCGGATCAATCATCCTTAATTGCTTTCATAATTATCGGATCAATTTAGGCATAATTGTGTCATATCGTCCAGGCCAATCTCACGATCGTCCTGGCCGATTTCCAAAAATACAGAATACCTAAATTGATCATGGTGGCTATTTCTTTCTGTATTGAGCATATCGTCCTGACTGATAAAAGTTTTATCCAGGCCGATAAGTTAATTAAGACTGCCTTAACTAAGAAATCCTGATTATAAGTTCTATTTTGAAATCGATCATCCAAAACGATAACAGGATCGTCCGGGACAATGTGAGTAAAAATAAAAATTCTAAATCTCTCAAGTGTGTGTGTGTAGGGTTACTTAACATCAGTCACTTTAAATATTTATGATTGACTCAGATCTTTTGGTCCTAAAACGTTAGTAGAGGAAGATAGTCAAAGTGTTTGTTAACATCAAAATCACAATCTATGAAACCAAGTTTGCAATAATCTCCCCCTTTTTTATGATGGCAAACATTTTGATGATTATAATATTATAATTCAAAATTTTCAAAAATTCAGAGTAGAAAGAGGTGTAAGTACAAACTAACAAGTACAAACATAATCAACAAGTACAAACATATTACTCCCCCTTTTGACATCTCAAAAAGGAGGAGGGAACTAAAAAGAAACTAAAGCAGAAAAAGTATAAAAAGAAGGAAAAATAAATATAAGTAACTACAGGAAATAAAATCTAAGACTAGAAAAATGAGGGTCCGTGATCATCAGACAGAGGTGGTGGTGGTGGCAGCTGCTGAAAGTAACTAGTCAAGGTAGCAAACTGTGAGCCAAACCAGGCCATGTCCAGGTCGTGCTGCTGCTGCTGGTGAACAGCAGGAGTATCAAAATCGGTTATAATCTCATCGTGCTGCTGCTGCTGTTGAGCTACAAAAGTGTTGAATCAGGTCTCTAACTGATCACAAATCTTTTTACTAACTAATCAAACTTTGAGTGCTGACAGAGAGGAGCAGGTTCAAGAACAGGATTAGGAGCCTCCTCCTCGTCAGCCCCCTGAGGTTTCCCATCCCCTGGGTAGAGACTAGTACTGTGAAGGATATTAAAAGAGCTGTTCGAGTAGAAGAGAGTTGGGAGGTTGGGAGGAGAAGGATATTGAAGTTGATATTTGGTTTCAAAAATATAAGCTGTAAGATGTCCTAAAGCAAGATTGGGTCTCCTCTTGTAACCTAGATCACGAATTATTGTCAAATGATCAATATAACAAAAAATCAGGTCATTAGCATTAAATTCTCTATGGGAAATAATGTAAAAGGTAGTCAGAGAAAGTAGAGGAGTGATGTGGACTCAGTCCCCGACTTTTAGAATAATGGAAGTGCGAAGGATATGTTGGATTATCCTAGCATATTTAATCAAAGAGGTAGTTTCTCCAACATGAAAGGGTGCGTTGGTCTGGCGTAGGAAATGATTTGCAGTGGACCAGTTAAAATCAGGATCTGAGATAATGGTATGCAGCTTGTCCCCAGTGGTGGATAGCTAGAACAGTTCAGCACAGTCCTGATATGTGATCTCGACCGGGCATCGATTCACATAGGATATCAGGACTGTGTAAGCAGAATTTATGCAAAGGTTTGTAAAAATTTTACAAAGAAGATCAGTATTAAAGGGAGCAGCGAGAGTAAGAATGAAGCACAGAGAGATGTGGGCAAAAAGGTCTAATTCCGGATATGAGAGGTGGACAGGTTGATGATTCTGGAGACAATAATCCCACACTATTTATATTAATGGTAAGCAGCTTCATCTTCTACCTCCCTGAAATAAGGGTCAATCCTAGCCCTTGAAGAACTCCCGGAAGTTTGTCGGACTCCCTTCCCACCAGCCATAGTAAGAAAACAGTAAGCAAATAGGGGAGAAGAAGAAGCTTGAGGTAAAAATAATGGTTGGAAGGGCCTGAATTTAAAGAAACAGCCACATGGTCCAGGACAATATGTTACAATTATTGCGTACAAGCCGATTGGTCAAGAAGGCGGTCCGATCATCCAGGCCAATCAGATATTGGCCAGGATGATTAGACACAGTCGATCGTCCCGAGGAGTCAAGACATACGACCGTTGATAAAGCAGATCGTCTAGGCCGATTAGGTGTATCGTCTAGGATGATGCACAATAATAGATCGTACCGGCCAAAATTAAAATATTTTAAATCTGTGCCACATGTATCGTCCAAAACTAACAGTTGATTGGCCAGGACGATTGTCCAATAATGGATCGTCCGGGGCCGATTTTAAGGATTTTAAACCTACTGACACATGGATCGTCCAGGACGATCTAGTATATCGGCCAAGATGATGACCATAAATGCATCGGCCAAGATAAAATTTGTATTGGCCAAGATGATCAAAATGATTGTAACAGAGTTCAGTCATATCGGCCAGGACGATAAGGGATTGTCTGGGATGATGCGTTATAAAAAGCTCAGAAAAGTTCAGCAGATGGAATTTTGAAGAGAAATTATCATATCGTCCAAGACGATAGAGGTATCGGCCAGGACGATGTGACAAGAATTTAAAAACCAAGGAAAGATGGAGATGATTAGAGAAATCCCCAAACTAATAAATAAAACAAAATAAAAAGCTATCAAACAACAACGAAAAAAACTAAAAACAATCAAAGGAAAGAAAAACGAATTTTTTTTATAATTTTTTTTAGCAAAGCATCCATATGACCAATTTCTTAAATAATTAAATTTTAGAGATTCAAAAGATCAAAGAGTTGACAAGTCATAATATGAAAATGGTAGAATATCCGATTTTGTTAACCCTAGCTCAGACGTCTTTTAGGGTAAAAATTATCTTTTGAAAACAAAAGGCTAAACTTAGAATAACTTAATTGTGTAAAAAGAAGATCCGTTCAAAACTTGGTTACAAAGGAAATATCTCATAAATAATGTACCAAAATAATTTGTCTTAATCATAGAATTTAAAATCAAGCTTTTTAAAATATCAAATAACCCATGAGTTCTTCTAAGTTTTAAAAGTTTTGAAAAGAGAGGATAGCTTGCTTTTAGTGGGCTCTTTTTATGCCTCTTGATACTTTGATTGGCTCTTTGAGCATCTTTTGATTTTTGATACACTTTTGTGTATACTCTTTTTATTTCAATTTGGCATCTTTGCCATTTTTTTATTTTTATTTTTGCAAGCTAAATTCTCTTTTACAATCTCTTAAAAATGATTCTTAGTTATGAGTATATCTTGTAGATATTAGAGAATAGGAGCTCTCTCTCTCTAACATAGGGAAGAATCAAGTCAAAAATCTCAATCAAATGATATGTGCAATGAAAAGATTTTAATTAACTTGAAAGATATATAAAAACTTTGGACATTATATATTAGAATAGATCATTGTAACAAGATAAAAAAAAAGATCTTATTTTCAAAAACCATTTGTTAAAAAGATATAGACTTTTGTTTGGAGAAGAAAATTATACCTACTAAAAGAGGTTAGAAAGGGAAAAACATCAACGGTGTTTCTCCCTTTAAATGATTTAGAGATGCTAATCTTTGGCATTAAATCTCCAAAATCTAAAAGCATAAAAAATCATCATATAGAAAATCAAAATTAAAATAAAATAAAATCAAATAACTAAAATAACAAAATGCTAGTACGAAAAATAAAAACAACATTAAACAATAAATGCATTTCAAGAATTTATGAAACAACAAGTTTAAGCAATTTATGAGCTGCGAGCCTTCATTTGTCCAAGTATCATATGCTCTCACGAGGCCTTTGGTGAGAGCAATCCTGCAAGAATCAACAACTGTCAGATTTAGGAATCCAAATAGGTTTGGGTCCCTTCTCATGAAAAGTAGAATTTAATGCATGTGTGCTATGCTGTGAATTATATAATTTTGGTATCCACACCCAATGTGTACTACAGTGAACCATGCAAGTGTGTGAGATGTGTCCTAGCATGCCACATAAAAAGTATCTAACACCAAGAAAAGGATTTCTTAAATAGTTTGGATTGTAATGCCTCTTTCTAGGTCTTGGCTTTAGATCAAAAGTAGGTGTCATCCAATTTCTCTTAATTGAGTCCAATTCATTTTTATGCCTCATGTTAGTATTTTCTAAAGCATTATTATCAATCCTCAAGTTGCACTCTATCTCTTTAGATTTCTTCAAATCAGATTTGAGTGAGGTGTATGAAACTTTTAATGTATCATGCTCATCAATTAATTCCGAATGCTTTTTATTTAAATCATCAAATTCATCAAGTTGAGCCATGTGATTTGAATCAATCGTAGAATGATCTTTGAGAATGATTTCATGCTCTTTTTGTAAATTTAAAAGTTTCAACTTCAAACTAGCATTAGTTTTCTTAAGTTTTTTGTATGATGCATGAATTTTCTCACAAATTTCGAATAATTGATCATAAGTTAGTTTACATATCTCTTATTCATCACTTTGATCAAGATGATCTTCCGCCATTAAGTACAAGTTTGTTATTTCATCTTCAGGTTTAGTCTCCGATGAATCAGTTGCAGAATCCGCCCAAAACGCCTTTTGAAATTTCTTTTTGTCCTTCATGAGCTTGGATTTTTCCTTTCCTTTTTCTTTACTTGTGTGATCTTGAAGTGTAGGATAATCCGCTCTGACATATCCAGGCTTCCTGTATTTAAAACAAACAAAATCAAAAGATAATTTAGAATATTGGTTATCCTTACATTTTCTCCAATTTTGATGATGCTTGTGCTTCTTCCAATTTTGATGATGCTTGTGCTTCTTCCTTCACATTTTGATGATGCTTGTTTCACTTCATTGGTTCCTTCATAAGTAATGTACAACCTATCCCAAATTTCTTTTTCAGTAAAACAAGTAGAAACACATATGTAATCCTTAGACTTTAAAGTACAGAAAAAATAGTTCAAATTCTTCGCATTCAATTGAGCTAAATCTCTTTCATCGAAACTCCATTCAGTAAACGATTCCTCCGTCTAGCCACAATTGTCCAGCTACCCTCCTCGTCATCTGCCTCCTACACAGTCTGCCCATTCATTATGTCAGTTTTAATTCCGTTAATTTTATGAGAAGGTGGAGAATATCCTTCTTTGATAAGCATTTACATGCGATAATCAGTTGATTGCAAAAAAGTAGACATGAGGGTTTTCCAAAAATCAAAAGGAAGGTTGTCAAAAAAAGGAGGTCGTGTAATAGAATATCCTTCAGCTGTATTATGATTCCCAAAGTTAGACATGGATCAAAATTTAAAAAGTTTTCAAACTCAATTTTTATGAATCCCGCTCTTATACCACTTGTGAAAGTTCGTTAGGGATGTTAGGCCCTATGAACTAGACCCGAGGCTAACCAAGAGGGGGGGTGGGGGTGAATTGGTATTTTTAAAAATTCTTAAAAACCAAGAACAAATATCACAAACCCAAGTCACCACGGAAAAAAAAGTGCGGAAAACAAAAGTGCATAAGCAGTAAAAAGAACACAAGGGTTTATAGTTGTTCGGTCAACTTGACCTATGTCCACTCCCTGAAGGCGTCCTCCTAGTATTGCACTACCAACGTGACTCTCCTTTAGCCCCCACAGCTAGGCATAGAAGCCCTTACAAAACACCTCCTTTTTGCCACCCCCGACAAGGCAGAGAACCCAACTCCTTTTGCTTCCTTCTGAAGCAGGCAGAGATCCTCGATCGATCGCTGAAACTTACCTCTCCCAACCCTTCCAAGGACAAGAGACTCTTGGGAAGAAGAAGTGGAATAATGCTTGGAGTAACCCTTGTCAACTCCCTCACAAGCTCTCCCTCACAAGATCCTCTCTCTCTCTCTCTCTCTTTCTCTCTTCTTTAGGTTTTCTCAGGTCAAGACAGCAGCCAAAGATCTTCAAAAATATTGAACAAGAGCTCTTAAATAAAAGAGATTCAAGGGACCTCAATAATTACAAGTTGCCGACTTTATCGTCCATGACGATAATAATATCGTTCAGTACGATCAATTCAAAACATAGACGATCGGCCAGAACATCGCCCTGAAGATGGTCTAGACGATTGAAAATTGGCTTGATATGTCCAATCTATGACTAACTATATAATATATTTAATCTAAGAAAAAATTACTACACTTCATTATCATCTATTGACAAATGATAAAGTGGATAATAAGGGGAAGTCTAATAAACATAAATATATTATTATGCTAGTTCAATATATAATAAATATATATATATATATATATATATAAAGAGAGAGAGAGAGAGAGAAACTGAGCTGAAGTTTTGATATGTATGTAAAAGAGGAGTTACAAAATGAATAAAGAAGAATTAATATTATGATATCCGGGAGAGTAAATATTCTTTATATTTAAAAAACATCAGCTACTTGAAGGATGGTTTTTCTTTTTTTTTGTTTTTTAATTCAAAAGATTCGATAAAAATACATTTGTTGAGGTTGAAAAGCTAAAGTTTCCAAAATTTTAAATTCCTAATTTTTCCGCAGATCTACTATGTGGCTTCCTTTTTTTATCTTTAAGTTCTTACTTAACAATTTTACCTTTTTTCTGAATTATTTAAGAATTTTCTATTGGTTTTACATTCAAAGAGTTATGCAAACATCTTTAAATATTTCTATAAATCCATCTATTTTATTAGCGTAAATATTAATTTCATTATTTAGGTACTAAAACATATTTTTAATTAATTTTAGAGATAATTCAATCCAATATTAAGGCTAATTACTTCTTTTCATTAGGCCAACGATAAACATCATCATTGATGTTGAAATAATTAGTGAATACTATGCTTTATTATCTTAGCATTGATGTCAACCTTTAGATGGATTTAATAATTGGAATTGATTCACAATCTAATTAAAGGGTGCACATACATTTATTTATAGACTATAACTAATGAAGCATATTTTAGCTATGCATCTTTTTCCTATTCTCAAAGCTTAATAAGTTTAACAATGCGATTTCTGGAGGACAATGTCATAGAGGTAGTTTAAACATATTGGTTGCTGTTTTTTGCACATCAATTTTAGTTTAAACAAATTATTATAAATGATTATCCTTCACCATGCAGGGATGTCAAGGAAAGAAATGCAATCCAGTGCCATTAGTTCTATAGGCATGGCACCCTTATGACTCCATTCTCAATAATATCACAAGGATGTTTCGTTCTATAGCCCAAATCTTATGACCATCTTCAAATTTATCAAACAAGCTTATCAAGTCATCAAATATGATGAAATCCCCACGTTGAAATTATAATTAGGTTAGTGTCCTTGTGACATAGTTAATCGAGAGGAATCAACAATTATGTTAATATTATTATTCGTTGATATGTGGGTTATAAATAAGATGAATGGAGATTAGCAAGAATATTAAAGAGAACGTATATGAAAGTTAAAATATTTTGGGTGTAAATAGTGATTTTATGATTTATGAGAGTTTAATGAATTGGTCTAATGGCGCGTCTATTAAAAAAATAATAAAGAAAAGTTATGAAATTGATAGGAATATTATGAGGTAGTTGATTTATGCAAGAGTAAGTTATATTTGGATTAGGATTTATATTAAAAAATTTATAGGAAGTTAATTTATCCAATTAGTAATGTACAATTAGTGATCATACAAAATGATTAGCTCAATTTATCCAATTAGTAATGTACATTGAAAGAGGTCCCTTTTGAATAGTTCACTTTCTTGAATGGATCATCTAGCATGAGCCCAGGATCATACAATATGATTAGTTCAATTGAATAAGATTTTCATCCAGTATGATTGGTGGCGATTAAATATCATCCTGAAAGCAAATCGGGTCGTGCTGTACAATTAAGGACATCATACAATATGATCTTAAGAATCAATTAATCTTAATGCAATTTCCTTATTTTAGAAATAGATTAGGCAATATTTATTGATACCATACATTACGATAGGTATCATATAGTATGATTATAGAATTATATCACCTCTAGTTAGGTTAGATGATTCGAGAATTTATGATTGGATAGTTATGCGCAATTTCTCGCATGCTAAAAAAATGGGATTAGTGACCTATATTGGCAATACAAAGCTTATATGAATGCCTTTATGGATTTATGAAGTTATGTAGGATGACCTCATTATGGGGTGGTAGATATCCTTTAGATTCTCATCCAATAGCCTCACTTTGAAGGAATTGGCCATCATAGAATATTTAGGAGGTTCCATTCCCTTCATAGCACATCAGCATCATTTGATAAGCTTTAATAAAATTTAGATGTGCTATTCTTCAAATTCTTTATAAAATAAATGCCTAATTCCTAGCAATTTCATAGGACGTTTAGGAAGAAGAGCTTGAATGTGTATGCATACCTTCAATCCCACCATATTATCTTAAGTATCTTTCAATAATTTACTTTGTATGTATCTTCTCATTTAAGTAATCTAGATATCAAAATGCGAATCTATTTTTCATCGATCAAAACCGGTAAATTATTATGAAGTGGCTATGATTTCCTAGCATGGATTTATAGGGTGCATTAGTTCAATCATAAGGCATGGATGCATATCATGAAGGGGCCGGGCTACTAAGGGCTAATAATATGATTTTGGTGGTCATACTGATGAAGCTAATATGGCAAGGTCCTTTCTACCTCGTCGACAAAGGTAAGGAGCCAATCTAGAGGACAAGCAATTATGTCAGAAGAGTTTGGAGTTGTTGCTTGTGTGAATTTAATGGCGACGAGGAGAAAAATTGAGGACGTTATGTATATAAATATTTTATTTTGAATAATTTATGTACTTGTGTGAATTTTTATAGTTAATTTTAATATAATCCACCTTTTAAATGATATTCAATACTTTGTAATTTGCTTTAATTGTTTCTACTGATGTCAATTTTTTTGTACATTGTAATGTCTGTTTGTTATCATTAAACCCATCTGTTATTAATTTTAACCTATGCAATCTGCTTGTTTGAATAGATTGTATCATAGTTATTTCCATTAACTTGCAACATAAAATTTTTGTAAAATGCACAAATGCTACTGCCAATGCAAAAACAAATTAAAAAAAAAAAAAAAAACAATGCCATTTTCTTTTTGAGACCAATAACACAGAAGGCCGATTACTATATGCAAGTTACTTTGTCCTTAGCAATCGCATTTGCAGTTGCCAAGCCTGTGTAGTCCTGTAGCGTCTAAAATAACATTCAATAGAAATGATGTCTGAAAATAGAAACATGAAGAGTTTATTTGGAGCAAATTTACACACATATTATATACGCAAGACTTAGATTTCGTTTGGGACTGCTTTCTTACTGCTTCTTAAAGCAGCATTTTAGTACCAAAATTTTAATTTTCGTACTAAAAAGTTACTAGAAGAAGCAGTAAGAAAGCCGTCCCAAATAAAGTCTTAAACTGAAGTCCTCTTAATTGGTAGCCAAAGCTCCCAATCAACTGGTCAGTGGTGTGAAACATGAAGAATTTAATTATTTAATTTGAATTGTCATTATTGTTTTTGTTCCTATATTTGTAGTTTCATTAGTGCTAGTAGAAAAAAAATAATTTTTTACCACTTGTTGCCTTGCAAACTACTTTCCTCTCTAAATTTTCTATGCAGATTTGTATTTTTTTTTTGGAGCAACTTGTGACTTTTCTTTTAAAAGGTAAATAATATCAGCAAAGTTTTCGAGAGATGAAGAATAAGCTTTGAATGCTTGGATCCGAATGCCACTTTGGATTCCCCAACAAACAACACAGCTTTCATTCACAGGTCTGCAAAATGTTTTGATCGTACAAAAACGGTTAAGTCGCTGTTGTTGCTATAAACGCAAAAGCCAAAACATTATAGATAGGGACATTTTGAGCAGTGCTGAATTTCATAATTGAAGCTATTAATGGATTCTTTCAGATTATATAAGAGAATAAGGTTACGGCCTACTATTTTTGCAAACCTTTGTTTGGTTTTATAAGTTCACATATCATTTTTGTTTTTAATTTGAGTGTTGAAATATATATTTAATATTAAGAAACTTTAGTTACAAAATCTTTACAGTAATTATAAAGTTTTGCGACCCAAAATTAACTTGCACCCATTATAGTTTCGGGATGGAATTCTTTCTTTGTCTTCATCTGCTTGTGTAGATTGCATCAGCTTTATCACCGCACTGTCATATAAAGCAGTGATGGTGCATGCGTCACCTAAAAGTTGATGTCTGAAAAGCTGAAAAAATGAAGCTAAAAACACCCAGATAAAGAGTTTCTAAGATGGAACACGTTATTTAGTCCAAAATAGACTGTTTGAATATGCGAGCATGGCATTGTTTGCGATGATTAAGAAATGTGAATGAAAATAATTCGAGGGAGAGGCAAAAATACTAAAGGCAGTTTTCTTGTGGCTTTGTTTTTCAAATAGCAATTACAATTTTATTTGGTTAGTACATTTTTGCTACTTTTTTACTACTTTTCAAGATTTTTTGTGGTGGAAAGCGGTTTACTGCAACCATAATAACCAAGTTATTTTTTCCTCCACAACCATATAAACCCTAAATCTAATGCTCTTGACCATACGAAGACCAAATGGGCCTAAGCCAGCACTTGTATTAGTTGGCCCTTGACCTTATTCATCTACTATGGTCAGCCCAGCCCATGGGCTAACATGGGTCAGCCAATTGGGCTAACCCACACTAAAGAAAAATCTCAAATTTCAAACCATATTGCACACCCAAACCAACCTATGGCCAATTAACCCATGCATTGTGCTTAAGCATACTCTAGATGCCATGGCACCTCAGCTTGCCCCACGTAGCAGTTGAGAATTTTCAAAATTCAAGAAAACCTTAATCCAATCTCCTTTGTTCGATCCTAATAACCCAAACATCAAAACACATGGGCTAGAACTCTCTAGAAATATTCCAAAACTCTTATTGGACCATCTCTAATCAAAATCATAGCTTTACATGGTCATAGGTGGCCGAATTGTTGGCTACATTCTTTTATGTTCATCTTAAAATACCCCAGGTTTTTACATTGATGGGTTCCTTTTTTTAATTTTTTTTGTTTGTTCGAAGAGCTTTCTGGGAGTGTTATCTTCCATTCCCTAGCTCCCTAGCTCTTCCAGTGGTGAATTTCGGTGTGATCGAATAATCTCTAGCGAGCCTGTCTCGATTAAACTCCGAATTTCAATCCAATTGTTCTTTGGCCTTGTAAAGTGAAGATGAGTTGTTTTTGAGGATGCTGACCACATTTTTGTATGAGATAATCAAGACTTTTCCCAATCCTCTAATTGGTGATCCAATGGAGGACAGTTATACACTTGTCATCCATGGAGACCCCAATCAACTCTCAATCCAACCCTGAATCAATAGTCAACCCAATCTTCAATCAACAACCTATCCAGCCCACAATCATGCTCAATCAATTTTAATCATCTTATTGGTTATTATTGATATGAACAATTCAACATCAGCAATCCTACCCCTAAATCCAACATTCCAAATCAATCTTTGGGTTAAGGGCCTAGATCCTGAAAACTCTTATGGGTGAATTTTCTATCACCTAGAATCCTAGTTAAATGACCTATGGTTTATGATATGTTATTTATATACTGACCTAGCATACCTCTAACATCAACCCTCCAAATTTGAGCTCGTTTTGAGATCTCTAGCCTCATAAAGTAGATCTATTTTCAAAGGCTGTAAAATCTTCAAATATTTATGACTTATACCACTAGACCTTTCCCATAGTGGAACCTAATCTTAGAGCTTTCCCCAAAGCTTCTAATCACTTCGATACCCTTATTTATATTATATTAAGGATTAAACTATATTTTCATGGACCCATTTTAACCTCTAGTTGACTAGGGTCAAAATGATTAAAATGCCTTATATAGTTTTAAATTGTCATTTCAATCCAAATGACTTTCTCAACCCCTAAAACCAGCCCCGTTCAACTTCAATCATCAAACCAAATATGTTGGATTAAATCCCAGACCAAGGGTCAACCTGGTTGACCAGGTAAACCTAATTTGACCTATTAGGCCCTTTAGGGGTCTAAATGGTCATTTTCACCAAATTACAAATTCAGACCTTCGGACTACGTACCACTAATAGACATAAAATATTATTTCAAACTTATTGAGCCAAGACCCAATGCCTGGGTCAACTTGATTGACCAAGTCAACCTAGGTTGGCCTAATGAACCTTTAAGAGACCGAATGGTCATTTTGATCATTTAAACCACTTTAACCCTTGAAAGCACCTCCATCATACCCCATTCATTAAACCAAGACCATTGAATCAAAACCTAGGTCCTGGATCAACCTTGTTGACCAAGTCAACGCTGGTTGACCCAATAGTTCCTTAAGGGTCTAAATGGGTTATTCTAACCCATTTGATCGAATCAAACCTTTTGAACCTCCAAACCTTTGCTTATGGATGACTTAAACATATTCCAAACCTTGGCCAATTAAATTCAAGTGATTTTGACCAAGTAAACCTTATATTACTTGGTCAAATGACATTAAACATTCATGTTTTCATTCAAACTCCCATCCTTCATTCTCAAATCCCTTACAAATTAATTCTACTAGTTAGAGTTTGACACTTAGCCTGCCATCTCACCCGAGTTTGATTGTTTGACCAGTCAAACTGTCAACACAAGGTTTTTAATGAGTCAAAAGTTATCAAAAAATTTCCTTAAGTTATCTCCACTCCATTTCAAGTCATTCAAGTCATCCAACCAGCTCAACACCTTCCTTCCATGCCACCTCATCAACCTTGATTGAGTTGACGCGTCAAAGAAGTCAACACCCTATAGACCTCCCTCAAATGGTCAAACTCGCATTCTATTTCACTTTTCCTCTGATCATGGCCACTGGAGTAACTCCATATAAGTCTTAAAGCTCCCTTAGAAGCTCATAAATAGAGCCCAAGGGTTGGTTTTACCCAAAAAGGAAATGCCCCTCCCCACCTCCCCCCCCACCCCATCCTTCAAGTCCATATTCATCAATAGTGAACCAGCTCTACCCAGGCTTTTCCCTACACCCAATAGCCAGTGAAACTTGTCCCTCATCAGGGAAACGGCTCTGATTGATCAAAGCCTTCCGTTCTTCCCCAGGCCATTTGAATAGGGAAAAAGTCTCAAAATGAGCATCACTCAATCCCTCACACTCTCTCGTTGCCTACGACCTCCCAGACCAAGATCTCATTTTGTTCTAACTCTCTAGCCCTTCCTCTATCTTCCCACTACCAAATCCAAGTGGTTGTACATCACCGACAACAAGTTTTTTGGTGAAATAACCCCTACTCCGTCTAAGGCTCCTCCTGATCGATCCATCATATTTCAAACTGTGGTTTCAGCTAGGAACTTATACGAGAAAAGTCTATAAGCTCAATCGTATCAAATACCTAAAGATCAAATGGTATAATCTCTTAAAATCCCTAAACCTAGGCCACAACACTTCAAGTTATTTAGGTTTTTTATAACGTGCTTATTAAACTATGGAGATCCCTCCCCATGATTTATGCTCATGTTTTTAATATATGTTTAAAATTTCATTTTTTTTATTAACCCGATCAAGAGAATGAGTTGAAATACTCTTTCTAGAGTTAAATCCATAGTACGTATGCCTATCACATTTTTTATACCATTAATAATTTGATCAACGATTTAGATTGCATTATTTAATTCTTTTTCTTCGATCGCATTTTCATTTTCACAGTCTATTCTCTTGGTGCTCGGTCTAAGTTGTTGAATCAAAATGTGTGTGATTCGATGGTGCTTGGTTAATGCTGACTCAGATAAGTGACCAGCACGATCGTGACACTGTATACAACATTAATAACCAATATATGTCGCGGCAAAATCATTGGTTATTAATGCTTACCTGTTAAAGTATTTTTCATCTGACGGTCCAGACATTGCTGTGTGGCCCCTCCATAACTGAAGTGTTATGTAAATGATCTAGATTATGCCGCATGGCCCGCCGTAACCCTCCCGTCATCGCTGTTTATGTAAATGAATTGATTTTATTAATTTTAATTATTTTAAAATTAGAAAGCTTTAAAAATTCATTAAAATTTAATTATTAATCCAAATTTCAGATTTAATATATCATTATTCTCATAAAATTAAGCTCTTTAATTTAAAATTAATATTGATTTAAAATATTACATATAATTTAAATTATTTTACATATTAATTATTTAATTTTATTTTAGTTAGTTAATATTTATTTTAAAAAATTCAAATATTTCAAAATATTAGACCTTTTATTTTAAAATTTCATATAATTGTTTAAATTATTTTTATCTTGAAATTAATACTAACTTAAATTATTTTCCTTAGATATTTTAAATAATTTTTTTTTTATTTCCTAAATATCTCATTGATATCAAAATTAATTTTAACCTAACTTTGAAAAATATAAAAAGTGATAATTATATTTTCATAATTAGGTCATTATTTAAAATATGAATATATATAATTGAAATTAAAGTTAATTTAAGAGACATTGATTAATTTTGACTATGGGAAAAGAGACTATGTTATTCAAGTATGAAAACACTTAGGAATATCACTTAGAAAACCTAATTAGAGGCATACCTAAGTTAGAATTCACTAAGGACCACCTATGTGATGCCTACCAATTAGGAAAATAAGTAAAAGAATTATTACATTCAATTAAGGATATCAGCACCTCCAGACCACAAGAAATCCTTCATATGGACCTATTTGGATGGGTTAGTACAACCAGCCTAGGAGGAAAGTCTTATGGATTTGTGATAGTAGATCACATCTCAAGATTCACTTGGATAAGATTTCTAGCATATAAAAGTGAGTCATTTGAAGAATTTAGAACCTTCTCCACTTAGATTCAAAGGAAATTAGGATGTGAGATTTTAATAATTCATAGTGATTGTGATAGAGTTTGAAAATGATAAGTTTGAATCTTTTTGTTAAGAGATAAGAATATAATATAATTTCACTACCTCTAGGACTGCCCATTATAATGAAATAGCTAAAAGGAAAAATAAAATATTGGTGGAAGCTGCTAGGGTAATGCTAGCTGAATATTTACTCCCTAGGTATTTTTGGATAGAAGTAGTGAACATTACTTGCTATATGTTAAATCAGGAGAATATTATATCCAAATTGAATAAAACACCATATGAACTCCTTAAGGGTAGGACACCCAATCTTTCTCACTTACATTTCTTTGGATGTAAATGCTTTATCCTTATCAATGAAAAGTTACCTTTAGAAAAATTTTATCCTAAATCTGATGAAGGAGTCTTCTTAGATTATTCGTCTATAGGTAAAGCCTATAGAACCTTCAATAAAATGACTCTAGTAGTAGAAGATTCTACCCATATTGTATTTAATGAATCAAATATGACCTCTGAATCTAAACATGAAGAAGAAGAAGAAGTGGAGGTCATTCAAAGGGTAAAAACCCATGCCATAGGAGATAGAGTAGAAACTGAGATGTAATTGTTTAGAGATTAGCGATATTCATCTAGTCATCCCAGAGAGTTGATCTTAGGAGACCCATATGAAGATGTAAAAATTTGGCATGGACTTAGGAAAGATTTTAGTCATTTTACATTTATTTCCATGATAAAACTCACCAATATTGATCACGCCTTAAGAGATTAATTGTGGATCCTATCAATGAAATTAGAGCTAAACCAATTTGTTAGGAATGATGTGTTAGAATTAGTCAAGAGACCTAAGGAGAAAAATATGGTTGGAACAAAGTGGGTTTTAAAAAATAAGATGAATGACTCTAGGATAATAGTGAGGAATAAGGTCAAACTAGTAGCTAAGGAGTATAACCAAATTGAGGGAATAGACTTTGAGGAAATCTTTACCCCAGTAGATAGACTACATGCCATAAGATTACTCTTAGCTTTTGATTTCTTTAAGGGTTTTAAATTGTATCAAATGGACGTTAAAATGTGAAACCCTTATTTTTTTTTCTTATTGACCTATTTTTTTTTAGGATTCATCTTAAGACAAAATCACAAACTGTCTTTGCCAGAATATTTAAATTGTTGTGTTTTAGCTTCTCTAATTTTTTCATAATTTTTGGACACTATTAAAGTTTCTTAAGAAATTAGCAACGATCGATACAAGTGGGGTTTTAGAGACCGTTAGGTGTCTGTTTTGCAAATTAATTTCACCATAATTTCAAAATAAAATTTTTTAATTTATAAATATTTTTCTATAATATTTGGAATCCTTAAAAGAATTTTTATGCATTCTCTATTAAAAATATATTATAACAATATGAATATATATTATTTAATTATAAAAGATAAACATGTAAAAGCACTTATCTATTATTAAATCCCTTTTTCTATGCCATTTTTGGATTTGCCAAATAGAGAGCTTCATAGGGCTTTTAGTGGAGAAAAAGAGGGGAGAGAAGTAGGAAAACCAGGTTTTGGGCAACTTCGAGCCATTTTTGTCCGTCAACGTTATTAGGAAAATTATTCATCTCGAGGTAAGACACATTATGCCCATCTCAATTTTAATAAATGTGCAATTTTTAGCAAATATTTTGATCAAAGTTTTCTATCTATTAGCAAAAAATGGTGATAACTTTGCACCATTAAAACTTTCACAGCATAACATTTTATATCTTATAGAAATTATGTATATGCAGATTTTGAATTTTTTTTGGAAATTTTTCACCAAACGTTTTAAAATTTGTGGGGTTTTTTATTGAATAAAAAAATATTTAGAAGTTTAAAAATAGTGTTTTATTATAAGAAAAGTCTTAAAACATTATTTTACACAATCCTTAATAATTTGATAATTTTCTAAAAATGTAGATTTTCTGTTGTCTACAATTATACAACATTGTGAAATTTTGATATATGCTTTGTTACTCTTAATATGTTATAATGTGATGATATATATGCATATGTGATTAAATTATATCTTTTGGCCATATAGACCAAAATGCATTGAGATTCTATCTGTGTCAGGGAATTGCTAGGAGTTATAAGGGGTCAAAATTCATTGAGATTCTGTCTGAGACTAGGATATCTAATATGTACTGGTGCTATAAACACAAATAAAAAGAGAGTCATAAGGGGGTCAGAATCCTTTGTTATTCTATTTGAATCCAAGAAATGTGATCTAAACTACTATATATAAAAAAAATTTAATTTATTTTTTTATACAGTTGTTTAAATCATAGAATAACTTCTATACATTTATTACATTTCCTAGTTTTGTTATTCTTTTTTTTTTGAAGAATTGCAAACTTTCATTAAGAACAAAGAAAAGCTATTACAAACTAATCAAGAAATGCAGGCCTCATATTCCTTGTTCAGAAGACTAGATAATGAAGAAGGAATATCAAGAGAAAGAATAGAATCAAAACAAAAGTTATTAAGCAAAGCAAGAGTTGCACACAAATCTGCAACATTGTTACAATTTATAGAGGTGTGATGGAAGATAACCTTATTGAAATCATGGAGGAAAGTAATCTTTTCGGAAATCTGACCATTGACAGTGGACTTCGCAACGGAATCATGAAGAAACTTGATGGCATTGTAGTTATCTCCCTCTATTATTAACCCTTTACAAACAAATTTCCAATCTTGAATGAAGTCTTTCAAAGGAAAAACAGCTTCCAACCCAAGTTGGTTGATATCCCAATGAAGTTTTTGCTTCCCAAATGCAAGAAGTAAACTACCTTTAGAGTCCCGAGCCACACCTCTGATGCTGACTAAATTTGAATCCAGTAATGATGCGTCAACGTTAATTTTGATCCAATTTAGTGGTGGGGGATGCCATGAGGTTTCAGACTCTCTAAGGAGAGTAGCTTCCCAGTTAACTAGCAATGGATACTTATTTGTAGCAGTGAATAGAACATTGGCAGCAATCACTAAAACAGGAATTGTTGAGTTACCATGCTTCGCATCATTCCTACGGTTCCTGGAGAAGAAAACCGCAGTGCAATAGATCATGACAATATCTACGCTAGCAATTGATAGACATCTCAACTGTTGAAAACATTATGTAAGAGAGCTGAACAAAGGAATATTAAATCCCCAAGACGTCAGCTTACTTATAATCTCAGTAAGGGATTTGCAATGAACTAAAATATGATCACAATTTTTAACTGTTGGGCAACCATAAGCACAAAGATCGCTATTACTAAGTTTTCTGAATTTCAAAAATTTGTTCATGGGAATGGAAAACCTACTTAGTCTCCACCAGAAGAGCTCAACTCTTGTTTTAAGATTCAACTTCCGAAGCCAGTTGGAAAAACCAGAGTCATCAATGATTTTATGGCATTTGATAGTTTTAGTGTAAGCCAACGAAGTGATAGATTTACCAGTGTTGATAAAGAGGTTCCATGTGGTCACTATCTCCCTCCTGGATAACACATTGAAGTACAATGAGTTTAACCAAATGAATGTTGAAATAACGGTTGAGTTCCAATAAGTTCCAATTACCATCTTCAAGAATGAAGCTCTGCAACGTCAAATTTTCAAGACCAATGAATTCAACAAGCATAGGCCATTTGTTGAAACATTTATCAAGCAACCAAATGTCATTCATGATGCTAATGTTAACACCATTAACTATATTCCACCTAACAATTGGTTTAAGAAATAAAACTCCATCGGAGATGATGGACCGAGCTAAAGATTTTCCTTGCTTTGTCGTGCCACTCCAAATGGATGAGTCGTGTTTAGCAGACAAACATCTATATAGAAGAGAGGAGGGGTTCTGGTAAAGCCGCCAAGCTAACCGAGCTCTCAAGGGACCAAATCTTTTAACAATATAGTACATACCCATGCCGCCACAGTCTCTAGGAATGCATAACTCATCCCAGGCAATGTAATGAAGACCCTTGCCTCCAACGTTTTGATGCCAGATGAAGTCACTATAAATACGATCCAGCTCATAGAGAATCTTCTTGGGGATCAAAGAATGTGTTGAAATAAAAGTAGGTAGTGAAAGCAATGAAGATTTGGCTAACATCAGCCTTCCAGCAAGTGAAAGGAATCTAGCTCCCCAAGCATTAAGTTTTTCCAAGGCGTGATCAACTACAAATTGGAAGTCATTTTTGACCAATCTCCTCAGGGCAATTTTGAGACCCAGATATTGTAGCTCATTAACAATTATAAAGCCTGATTTATTGCCAATCTTACATTTAATGGAAGGTTTAACAGATTTCCCAAAGATAATTTGGGACTTTGTCTGATTTATACCTTGCCCAGTCCAGCCACAGTATTCCGTAATTAAGTCATCATAACATGAAGCTGAGAAGAGGAAGCGAATCAAAATAGCAATCCATCGTCAGCATAGAGTAAGTGTGTAATTCTTGGAGCTCTGGATGAAGTTTGGATACCTAGTTGATGACCTCTTTGCTTAATAACGCTGGAGAGGAGCTGTGAGCATATGATGAATAGATATGGCGACATAGGACAGCCTTGCGACGCTGGAGAGGAGCTGTGAGCCATGTTAAGCATGACAGCCATAAGATCCTTCTTATTTTTTGAAATTCTGAATTTGTTAAAGATTTCTAAAGTAAGAAGGCAGTGATCAGACATAGATCTACCCGGAACATAGGCTACTTGCTCCTCTGAGATGAGCTTGGGAATACAAATCTTCAATCTGTTTGCTAGCACAGTAGAAGCAATTTTATATATGGTCTGACAAAGACTAATTGGACGAAAATTGGAAGGAGTTACCAGTGACTTGATCTTAGGGATGAGAACTATCAAAGTATCTTTCCAAACACCATACATACATCCAGTAGTGAAAAACTTCTTGATAGCATTCCAAGTAGCATCTTTGACAATGTCCCAATAGAATTTAAAGAATGATGAAGTAGAACCATCCAAACTAGGGGATTTATTTGATCCTTGCTGGAAGACAGCAGCAGAGAATTCTGTCTCAGAGAATTCAGCTTCTAAAAAGGCTTTATCGGCAGTATCAAGCAGCTAATTTTGTTCAACAGAAGGCCAATTCAAATTATTGCATTCCCTGAATTTCCATTTATCTTCAAAGATTTTTAAGAAAACTAACTCAATTCTATCAGTATCATCAACAACATTATTATTCTCATCCTTGATTTATCTAATTAATTTACCATTCCTCCTAGACGTAGCATATTCATGATAAAATCTTGAATTGGTGTCTCCCTCCTCATTCCAATTCTCCTTAGCACATTGGTTCCACCACATAGAAAGTCTAAGTAAGGTAACATTAAGTTCCCATACCTGACTGAGACCGCCATCAGCTTCTTCTTGCAATTGTAGTTTAAGAATGTCATTCTTCATCTCTTCTTTCAGTTGAATCAGATTTTTACATTTGTTCTTGTACCAGAAAAAAAGAGATTTCAAAGATCTCCTAATCTTCCTATTAAGAACTTCGGATTCATCACCATAATCATGCTTATTCTAAGCATTAGAAATAACTTTTCTGGTAGCTGGATATGATTTCCAGGTATCTTCAAATCTGAAAGTTTTAGATTGAGAATGTATAGCTTCATCAAGCTTGAAACAAATGGGATAATGGTCAGAGACTATTCTAGCAAGATGCCTAATCGAAGCTGATGAGATCAGCAGAAGAGCCGAGGAGTTCAGCAAGCAGTGATCTAAACGTTCCTAGATTCTAGCATTACCATGCTTATTATTACACCAAGTGTATTTAGGACCAATCACTCCTAAATCATGGTCTTGGTTAGCCATGAATAGCTTCATCTCCTTAGACCCTTTGGTCATGAAAAAACGTTTACCACCTCTCTTGTCATCCTTGGAAAGAAGATAATTAAAGTCTCCTCCGACAATTGTAGGGACATCAACCTTTATAAGATTGTCAAGGCGACTCCAAAGATCTCTCCTAATTTGAAGTTCCTTATGACCATAGACCATAGCCACATTCCAAAGACCCTTATTGGGAGTGATCAAATCACCAAAAATAATTTGAGGTGAATGATTTAACACGGTAAAGGTTGCCAGTTTATTATCCACATAATCATAATTTCGCCAGCAGTACCAACCGCTGGCTGATGAAAAAAATCCCAATTGCTGCCAAAAATTCTATTGACATCCTTCTTGTTGTTCGAGGCCACCTTAGTTTCAGTAAGGCCCACACAAAAAAAAAAAAAAAATAGAATTATCTTTCACAACTTCCTTGAGGTAGAGGGAGGTCTCCTTCTTTTTGACCCCTCTATAATTCCAGAAAATTAATGAAGACATTAATTAACTGAAGGGGAGAAGTCCCCGCCTTTCTTCTTGCCTTTTCCCTCCACTTTCCTCTTTCTAGAAACTAGTTCTATTGGACCCAAAAATTTTAATTGAGGCTTAGATTTTTGCTTAATAGAGTTAGTAATAATAAATTCAGTTGTTTCAACCTTTGCAATCTCAGCAAGCCCATTAGTACTTTCAAGAGGAAATTCTGATGGATCAAGATTTTTGTCACTAGAGCAAGCAGTCGTTTCGATATGATTGGAATCAATAGAGATTCCAGTAGATTTTCCATTATTCAAGGCATAATCTAAAGGATCAGTAGTGGCGGGGTCAAAAATTTGAATAAGAGTTACATAAGAACCTTCAATAACATTTAGACAATTTTCAATCATTGCTTCCTCTGCTTTATCAGTATTAACATCAGTGGAGGTGATAAACAGCCCAGATTATATAGTGACTTTTCTAGAATAACCATCAACAACCTGATAAGTGGCATCAATAAGAATCTCAAAGCTATTGGTCAGGTTTAAATCTACATCAGGAGTAGCCTTCTGATGCTTAAGGATGTTTAAAGTCCTATCCTTTATCAAAATTACATCATTCGATTCCATAACAGGGATATCTGAATTATTACAGCTGACTGTAAAGTGAGTTTCAGATTCATTTGTAACCTTCTTCCAAGGAGCCAATTGATTTCTAGTTTGCTTGTGTCTCTTTTTGAATTTAACGTTAATCCAGGGTCCGTATTTTTCATGCTGTTCATGATGAACAACATCGTGTATGACATTATCACTCAATACATTACTAGGATCAGTAGACTTGGCTATCAGAAGATCTGGACATGCTGGTTTCAAGTGCCCAATTTTGGCACAGTTAAAACAAAAAGAGGATAATTTTTCATACTCTACTCTCTGAAAAAATCTACCTCCCAAAATATCAACCCAGACACCCGAAGGTAGCTTGGTTTCGAGATTAATATGTACACAGATACATGCAAATTCCTTTTTTCTCGAGCTAAAAGAATTTCCATCAAAGAACAATGGTGTTCCAATTCTTGAAGCAATCATAGCAATGTTGACCTCATCCCAACAATGCAAAGGCAGTTGTGGGAGGCGAATCCAAATAGGTGCAGTTAGTCCTTTTAGTGATAAAGGAGAGAAGGAAGGTGACCATTTGTCTAAACCAACAATGTGACCTCCAATGTACCAAGGCCCCCCACTTAGAACTTCCTCCATAGCTATTACAGACTTAAAAGAGCATAGAATCCAATTCAATCCCAAAGAGGTTAGATGAAAATTACCAAATTTGTTCCATTGCTTGCGTAACTCTATGCTGCAAATCGAAAATGGAAATGTTCTTTCCCAAAACCTTCAGCACAATAGAGTTGGAGAGGATTTAAGAGTTGGTGATTTCCTGATCTGTGTTCAATTTAACTGCTACCCCATCAGAAGAAATAACGGCAGAATTCGCATCATAGTTGATTTTAATATGATGTGGTTTTTTCTAGGCATTGAGAAAGGAAACCTTCGGGTTGCCAGTTTCATCAACAGATTTGGCTTCTGATGAAACAGTATTATCAAGATCAACAGATGTACTAATAGGATTCAATGGTTTGATTGTTCCATCGATTTGGCTGGTCATCTTGTTATCATTAGAGATCAAATTCGAAGAATCAAAAACATCATGTTCTAGAGAACCAAAGATTAATCCCGGCGAAACAGAGTTAACCTCAGAGAAATTTCTATCCAAGCTTCCGAATGCAGAAGCCAAAGGATCGATCAAACCCTTACCCTTCTCTTCAGTAGAAGAAAATGGTTTAACATGATGAACAATAGAACAAGAGCTTTCTCTTATAACCAAAGGTTTTAAACCTGATCTTGAAATCGGTAGATCGTCAATACCAAAAAAGGAAGAGCGCGTAGGTGATAAAAACTCAGAAGAGGACTGAAGAACAGTGCGAGGATGGAGATCCGGAGGATCCGACGATGGACGGCCGTAAGCCGCCACGGCCAGAGGCAAGAAACTTGCGAAAATGAGGATTCAAACTTTCTCTCTCTAGAAAACAAAGTGGGAGCGTCTCTCTCACGACCATTCATTTAGCAACCTAGTTTTGTTATTCTCACTTCAATGATTTATTTAAATTTTATTTAATTGCTTTTAAATATTCAACAAAATTTTTGATAAAAGAATATTTGAAAATTTAGATATGTTTGTGTGGCTTGCTGAATTGTTATAGCACACATTGTGCTTTACTTCTAGTTTTCAAGATTTGGAAAGGGTAAAGAGGTTGTGAATTAGTAATTCAAGATTAGATCTGAGGTCATATTTATGTTGTTATTTTGATTTTTTATACAATCATGACTAGTTTAATTTTCAGTTTTGTAGCTATTGCCTATAGGAATGTACTATATTATATCTATTTATTTTGATGAAATGCAAAAAACTTTATGGATGGATTTATTTTTAGTATTTAGATATTTTAGTAGCTATGTAGTATGTAATTTATTTCATTGAATATTGGTAAAAAAGTTAAAATAATTCCAAAACTAGATCTTGAGATTTTCTTGTCACAACTCAATGTGATAGTAATTATCCTGTTCATGATAAGTTTTTGTGGTATCAGAGCAATAATTTTGGAATTGGATTATAAAATGGAGGTATAGGATTTGATCTATAAGTTTAATGGGGTAGTTTCAAGTCTGTTTGGGTGTTCATTATTTTTGTTTTATATGTATGTGTGTTATATTGCATAGTATGTGTGATTATGAATCCACCATAACAAGATTTGATAGATGGATAGAATGCTAGTTAGGCAGTTCATGTATATAGTTCTGCACCAACAGTTGGTTCATATATAGTTTCATTGTTTGCTAGTTTGATAGCTATATGATGGGTGGGGCACGTAGTAGGGTTCCTATATAGTATTAGTTATAAAGAGGTAGATAGCAATCTATAGTTATTTTTGTGTTTGATTATTGAGCCCAAAGTAGCATATGATTGGTTGAGAAGCTAAAAAAGATATTTGATGGTATGTAGTGTCCTCTTGAGAGGAAGGTACCGTTAGTAGTCTTTCTATTGGATGGTGAGGTAGAGCTCTAGTGGATGGGACAATAGGAGAAGGAATTTTAAGGGAGATTAAACTCTTTGATTACTTAGGAAGAATTCTCTGATGTGTTCAGAGCCTAGTTTGTACCCTCTTCTACATGATAGCAAATGCAGGAGGCTTTTTTGAAGTAGGTTTAAGGAAGCAAGATAGTTATGCAGTATGAGGTAGATTTCATTACTTTTGCTAGATATGCTCCACAGTTAGTTAGCATTCATATAGAGAAGTGCTACAGGTTCCTAAGAGGAATTCATGATAGGCTGAGATAGCATCTTAGACTATTTCATATTTCTGATTTCTTTGAGCTTATAGAGACAGCTCGTCTGATAGAGAACAACCTGATGGTTACTCAATAGAGTGGACCGCTAGTAAGAAGAGGTTCAATGGTGAGACTTATGGTAGTGGCTTTTCTAGAAAGAAGTGTAGATTTACATCTGGAGATTCCATGAGAGATGGACAGTCAACATCTACAGTAGTCTCTGGTAGTGGCAGCATAGCTAGTTCTAGTTTTATTAGTTGGGCTCATGTGTGCCAAAGTTGTGGTAAACATCATTCTGGTCAGTGCTACATGATCGCTGGAAAATATTTCAAATGATGTCAAATATGACATCGAGTAGCATAGTGTCCATAAGAAGGATTTGACCAATATTTTGAATCTAGATCCGAGAGCTTTATCATACCTGCAGGGAGACTGAGGGTGGCTACTCTCCATACATTTTTTGAAGGATCATCATGTAGAGCTTGTGGTTTTAGTTTAGTAGTAAGGAGATAATATGGCAGTAGTTAGAGAGAGACTAATAGTTCTGTTGCTCCAGCTTTTGTTCAGCCATATGTATACAGTTTGACTCAGTAAGAGGCTCAGGATGCTCTAAATATTGTAACAGTTATGGTTTATATTTTTTAGCATCCATGTTATATTTTATTTGATTATGGAGCTAGTCATTCATTTATTTCCAAGCATTTCTTCGATTCACTACACTTGGCTTCTGTTGCACTTCCTATTTCCCTTTATGTTATTTTGCCGACTAGAGATAGTATGATAGTCAGTAGATTTGATTTCTATGATATTGAGATTTATGATAAGAAGTGGAAATCCAATTTGATTTTATTACTCATTTTCACATATAATATTATTCTGGGTATAAATTGGCTGATCCATTATGGGGCTCAGATTAAATTTTTGAAGAAGCGAGTTACATTATTTATGTGCAGTAAAAATTAGGTATTCTAGAGATCGAGTTAGAGGTGTTTTATCATGTTTGATCTCTATATTGGAAGCAAAAAAATTATGAAAGTAGGGTTGTATGGTATTTCTGGCATCAATTTAGGATAAGAGTATAGATGTGGGTTCTCTTCTTAATATCCCAGTAGTAAGAGATTTTTTACATGTATTTCCTGAGAAATTAGTAAGTTTACCTCCAGATAGAGATGTAGAGTTCAGTATTGACATATTTCTAGGTACAACCCTGATATCTAAAGTTCCATATAGGATGGAACCAAAGGAGCTCCAGGAGTTGAAGGTTCAGATTCAAGAGTTAGTTGATAGGGGATTTATTCATCTTAGTGTTTCTCCTTAAAGAGCACATGTTTTATTTGTGAAGAAAAAAGGATGGTACGATGCACATGTGTATTAACTACCGAGAGTTGAACAGGATCACTATTAAGAAAAAGTATCCATTGCCATAAATTTATGATATATTCGATCAGCTTATTGGATCTTTTGTTTTTTCAAAAATTTATCTACGATCAGGTTACTATCAGGTGAAGGTGAGAGAGGCTGATATGATAAAGACAGCTTTCAGTACTCGATATGGACACCACATGTTTTTGATCATATCATTTGGGGTAACTAATGCACGAGCTATCTTTATGGATATGTGAATATAATATTCATAGATTATATGAATAAATTTGTGATTGTTTTTATAGATGACATTTTAGTATATTCTGCTTCTAAGGAAGATCAAGCTAGACATCTGAGAAGTGTATTAGAGACTTTGAGGCAGCACCATTTGTATGCAAAATTCTTTAAATATGAGTTCTGATTGAGGAGTACTTCTTTCTTGAGACATGTTGCGAGTGGTGATGGTATCCCTATTAATCCTTAAAAAGTTTAGGCAGTGACTGATTGTCCGAGGCCTACTACTGTATTTGAGATACACAGTTTTTTGGGTATGGCTGGATATTATAAAAAAAAATTTAAGGAATTTTCTCAAATTTTAGCACCTTTGATGAGACTGACTCAGAAGTCAATAGCTTTTGCTTAGATACTAGAGTGTGAGGTTAGTTTTTAGAGATTGATGGATTTCTTGACTTCTACTCCAATTTTGGCTCTTCCCTCTAGTACAGAATGATTTCAAGTATTTAGTGGTACCTCACTAAGAGGTTTGGGGTGTGTTTTGATGCAGCATGATCGGGTGATAGCTTATGCTTCAAGATAGTTGAAGCCATATGAAAGGCATTATCCAACACATGATTTAGAGTTGGCTACTGTTATAATTTCTTTGAAGATTTGGCATTATTATTTGTATAGTCAGGTGTGAAATTTTTACGGATCATCAAAGTCTGAAGTACATATTCACTCAAAAGGATCCGAATTTGAGGTAAAGGAGATGGCTTGATCGAGTTCATAAGGACTATGATCTGACTATTCCATATTAGCCTGGTAAGGCAAATGTGGAGGAAGATGCTCTGAGTAGGAAGTCTTCGAGATTATTATGTATGAAACTCACTTCTGATAAGTATTTGATACGAGATATAGAGAGATTATAGTTGGAGGTGATTTCTTCTTCTAATTAGGATTTTAATATAGTGACTTAGATGATCATTCAACCCTTTTTAAAAGAAAATATTCATGAAGCTCAAAAATTAGATGCAGAATATATGAAGTTGATTGATCATATCAGATCTGGTAAGAAATTTGAACTATGAGTTTCTAATTTTAGTGTTATTTTTTATAAGAATAGACTTTGGGTTCGTATTTTCAGAGATCTAAGGCATGAGATTCTACATGAGGCTCATTATTCATACTATACTATTTATCCAGGAAGTAGCAAGATGTATAGAGATATGAAGGGAATGTTTTGGTGGCCTCGATTGAAGAAGGACATAGCAGAGTTTGTTTCAAAATATGAGGCCTATCAGCTAATGAAGACAGAGCATCTGTGATCTGAAGGTCTTTTGCAGTCGTTATCTATCCCATAGTGGAAATGGGAAGAGGTAATAATGGATTTACTATGGGTTTCCTTAGATCGAGGTAGGGGAATGATGCTATTTGGGTTGTTATTGATTGACTGACAAAATCTGCCCATTTTCTTTTGATTAGATAGATAGATCTAATTGACAAATTAGCATAGATCTATGTTAAAGATATTATCAAGTTGCATGGTGTGCTGAAAGTGACTGTATCTGATCAGGATGACAGGTTTACCTCCAGATTATGGAGAGGTATTCTGTAGGGACTGGGTACAAAGTTGCATTTCAGTACAACTTTTCATCCGTAGATAGGCGGATAGTCTGAAAGGACTATTCAAGTGCTAGAGGTTCTTCTGATATTATATGTTTTGGATTTTAGGGGCAGTTTGGAGGATCATATGCCATTGATAAATTTTGCATATAATAATACTTATCAGTTCAGCATAGGCATAGGTAGAAAATATAGGACTCCTTTGACTTTGACAGAGGTGGGAGATAGAGAGGTGATAGGTTCAGCCTTTATGGATGATACAACTATGAAGATCAATTTGATTAGATAATGGTTGAAATCTGCACAATATAGATAGAAGAAGTATTACAATCATAAGAACAGACTGATTGAGTTTTAGATTGGTGACCTGGTGTATATCAAAGTTAGTCCTATAAAAGGTGTCAGCAAATTTGGGAGAATTAACAAGCTCAATCTAAGGTACATTGGACCTATTGAGATCAGTGAGAGGACTAGTATTTCTGCTTATAGGTTATTATTACCTAATCTTACGTCTGATATACACAATGTGTTTTATGTATCATCTATGTGAAAGTGATTATCTAATTATGGGAAGTGGTTATCTGCTGATGATGTTGAGATTCATCCAAATCTGCAGTACAAAGTAGAACCCGATAAGATGTTGGCATATAATGTGAGAAAATTGAGAAGCAAATTGATTCATATGATTAAGGTGCAGTAGAAGCATAGAACTGCAAGAGAGGCTACTTGGGAGAAAGAATAAGATATGAGGCAGTTGTATCCAGATTTATTCTGAGTCATTCTGCATTGGAAATGTTGAGGACGATAATTTTCTAAAGGTGAGTAAATTGTGAAACCCTTTAAATTTTCAAATTTTTTTGGTTGAACTAGAAAAGTTCAAATCATAAATTGTTTTATATAAAATATTTATAATGTTGTGTTTTAGCTTACCTCATTTTTTTTATAATTTTTAGGCACTGTCAAAAATTTCTTAAGAAATCGATACCAATCGGTACAAATGGGGTTTTGGGGACCATCAGGTGTCTGTTTTACAAATTTATTTTATCCGAATGTTCTAAGTAAAATTAGCTAATTTATGAATACTTTTCTGTAATTTTTGGATTTAAAAATTTAAAATAAATTGAATAAAATTAATATTTCAATATTAAATATTTATAATAATTAATATTTTATTAAAAAGTCTAATTCCACTCACTTATGATAAAAAAATTTCTTATCTCAGTTTTTCCTAAACAGAGACTTTGCTTAGGGATATGAGAGAATAAGAGAGGAGAGAGAAAACTAAAGTCCTATTTTGGGCGACTTCAGGTCATTTTTGTCCATAGACGCAGTTGGAAAAATTGGTCATCTCGAGATAAGACACATAATGCCTATATCAATTTTAAAAAATGTGTAAGTTTTAGCAAATATGTTGATTAAAATTTTGTATCCGTTTATAAAAAATTAGGATAACTTTGTACTTATAAAACTTTATCCTCGTAACTTTTTGTATGTTGTAGAGATTATGATTATACACATTTTAAATATTTTGTAGAAATTTTTTAGCACGGGTTTTTAAATTTGCAGTGTTTTTAGAGATTAGAATATTATTGTGATATTGAAAAATAGTGTTGTCGTATAATAAAAGTCTTAAAATATTATTTTACATGATCCCTAGAAATTTTGTAATTTTCTAAAAATGAGCATTTTTGCCTAGTTGGATTTTCTATTATATACTATTATACAATACTGTGAATTTTGATATATGCTCAATTACTGTTTAATTGTTATATTGTGATGATATATATTTATATGTGATTAAATTATATCTGTTAGGATCCATAAGGGGCCATATTTCTTTGGAATCTATCAGTGTCAGAGAATTTTTGGGAGATAAGGGACAATAATCCTTTGAGATTCTGACTGAGACAAGGATATATGATATATTATGGTGCTAAAAGCACAAATAAAAAGGGGAGTCATAAGGGGTCAGAATCCTTTGAGATTTTGTCTGGGTCCGAAAAATTTGATTTGAGCTACTCTGTGATATGAATTTAAATTTATTCATTTGTTCTATAATGCTATTTAAATTATAGAATAACTGCTATGCATTTATTATATTTCCCAGTTTACTGATTCTCAGTTTTGTGATTTATTTAAGTTGTATTTAACTGCTTTTAAATATTCAATAAAATATTTGAAATAAAATAATATTTGAAAATTTAGATTGGTTTATGTGGCTTATTGAGTTGTTGTCGCTCACAGTGGTTTTACTTCTGATTTTCAGGATCTGGGAAAGGGAAAGATGTAGTGGACTAGCAGTTCAGGATTAGATATGAGATCATAGGTATTTTGTTATTTTGATTCTTATACAGTCATGACTAGTTTAATTTTCAATTCTATATCTCTTATATATAGTCATGTACTATAGTGTATATATTTATTTTAATGAATGAAAGAAACTTTATGGATGAGTTTTTCAATATTTGAATATTTTAGTAGCTCTATAGTTTGTCATTTATTTCATTGAATATTGGCAGAAAATTTGAAATAATTTCAAAACTAGATCTTGGAGTTTGCGTGTCACAACTCAACACGATAGGACCTATCCTGATCGGGTTGGGTTGTGACAATCATTCTCTAAAAATTTGGTTGATTATCTTCATTTTGATAAATAGAATTTGAGGAGAAGGGTGGCCATAGTTATAATTTTTTAAGGTGTATTTTGCACAAAATTATTATAAACTTTTATATAGTATGTTTTTTAATAAATATAAAAGTTCTTATTAATGAACAACTCTCACATTATGTTATCATCAAAGATAAATCAATTGCATCAAACAAATAGTTTTCCTAACTTAATGCCATAACTCCTATTTGACGCAAAATTTACAACAACAAGAGTTTTTTTTTTTTTTTAAATAAGTGTTCCGTCAAATAATTTTTTTTCCTAAAATTTTGTTATATTATTAAAATTCTAAGATTTTAGAGTTAGATCTTTAAACTTGTAGCAAGAATTATTTCACCACCACAAAATTTGTGTATGTTTTATTATGTAGTTATTGATAATAATATAGTCTCAGAACTTTAGATAGCTGAAGAATATGTATTTTCTAAAGTTTTTATCTTCTAAAATTTTATTCTGATTGACGGTCTTTCTACCACTTGCTGTCATGGTGAATCACCCAAGTAAAATTTTTCTTATGATGATAATATTAATGTCCTTTTGAAGCTATAACAAGGGTTGCTCCGCCAATTTTGAAACATTTCTATATAACATATATAATAATGAGTAATAAAGTGATTGCTTAGCTATAACTATTTTAGCGATAATGAATTCATCCTTTCTATGCTATAATTAATGTTGCTCCCACCTTAGGATAAATTCTCATAGATAATGTCAAATTCTTATATAAATATAAATATTTACACTGATAGAAGGTGATAGTTAGAGAGAGAGAGATTTTATCATCTTAATATTGAATAAAGACATACACACAAAAATAAATTATTTATGAGTTGATCATAAGAGATAAGATATTTTTACGCAAAAAGTATAAAAAGGAAAAACCATAAGATTTGATTAAATTAAAATGATTTCACTAGTGTCAGCCTATTCCACAAAATGCGCAATTCCCAATAATTACCTATTAATATAAAATCACCTACATGAATTAAAACTTTTGGCTTCTATGATAGAATTAGACTATATCTTAAGACATTTGAGCAATCATTAAGGGATGTTGGATGGTTTATTTTTTATAGCTTGAGATGCATGAAGTAGGAAGATGGAAATTAATCAGCTTATTTGAGATCATTGGCATACAAAATGGTGAGGATAGTTAGTGTCATTATCTAAATTAGCAAGTGGTGTCAGCCTCATTGGTGATCATGAATGTTGACATTGAAGTTGATGGAAAGTATTAGCTTTCATCTTATGTTAATGGTAATCCCATTACTTCTACAATCCCTGATTCTTCTCCCCATTCAGCAATTAGTTTGAATTTCAAAAAAACATTTCTTAAGAAAGACAAAAAATTGTTTGACAAGAAGATTAATTCATCCGGATCAAAACACATTTTATTCAACGAACTTCAAGCTTTGGGTCCGGTAAAAGAAATACCTAAAAGAAAGATGGCTGATCACAAAGAGAAGAATGGTATGAGAGGTTCTTCTTCTCTTTTATCTCAGTAAAAATGCGTAAAGTTTCTCTCGTGGACAACAACATACCAAAGATTTACTTGAAGATGGAGCATATGATTATAAAGTTTGGCGAATTACTACCAAACTTTTTGAATTTATTATTGGATTGTAATTTTCATTCTAGCTTTTGTTTCCTTTTCTTTCTTGTAATTTGTTATTTTAAACTTTGTCTAAATGATTGTGGGAACTTTACTAATTCTTATTCTCTAACTGGATGGGAACTCTGGGATACTAATCAACCTTCGTGTTGTCTTATATTTTGGTATCCCCTGCATCTCAACAGTTTCATAATAGGAGATAGTGGATTTCATGACATTTATATAAGGTTTAAATTAACAAATTTAGTTTAAATAAGGTCCCTTTTTCTTATTAAAAAATGGATCATTTGCTTCTAGTTTGTATTAGGTTATCTTTTATTTTAATGCAATTTCCGCATTTCTTCAAAAAAAAAGTATCAGCTTTCATAGTAAAGAAAATCATCAACATTAGTGGTGGTGATACAAATCAAAATTATTAGTAATAATAATGATCTAGCCTTTTTTAAAGTAATGGGAAATAGTGTTGTTGGTGATGGAGGGTGCCAACTTTGGTTATAATGTTATGTGCTAGCCTAAGTAATGATTGTAGGTACACTTTTAGACTTGGTGTTAGTGGAAAGCATTACCTTAGTGGCAATAATAGGCATGGAATCAACCGTATTAGTGATGGTAAAAATTTTCGTTGGTGGGGTTGAGGGTGATAGAAAGCATTAGCATTATTGGGGAAGATGTCAAAAATAAGATAAATGATACTCACATAAAACCATTTTAATTTTTTTTTCTTTACTACTTCTTAAATAGTTAGATTTAACCACCTTTGCGGGTTGGATTTAGTTTCATAGGATTCCTTTAACAAAATCTTATGCATACAAATGGGAAAATGAATCCCTCAAATGTCAACAATAGAGCTTCCAATTGATCTCTTATACATACTAAGCACTCTAATCAACATAACATCTTGATTTTCTCTACTCTTATTAGATATAATGAAAGGTAAATTTGACTTTTCTTTTTAAAACACATACTTTAAAAGACTATCAATCACAAACACATTTATAATATCCTCCATACAAGCATCAATAAAATTCACTTTACAATAATCCTTACTTTGATCCTTAGGAAAATGTATAAAATTCCAGACATTAAAGTGATTTCTTGATCCTGAACTCCAATGGTCAACTCCTCGTTCTAAACATTTACCATCACCTAACGTACTACAAAGAAGGGTCTACCCAATATGATAATTATCTTTCTATCTTCTTCCATATCTATAACAATAAGGTCTATATAAATATAAACTTATTTACATTTACCAAAACATTATATATTACCCATTTTGGATAGATGAATGAATGATCAGCCAACTTTAGGGTAATAATGGTTGGCTGCACTTCCCCGAGGACAAATCTTTTAAAGTTGAACAAGGATATGAGATTAATGTAATCACCTAAATCACATAGCTCTCTCCCATAAAACTAATCTTCTATAGCCATCAGGATTGTGAAACTATTATGGTCGTTATGTTTCTATGCGAACCTCTTTTGAATGATGGAGGTACATTCTTCAAAAAGGGCTACTATTTCAAACTCTCCTTACTTCCTCTTATTACTCAAGATATTCTTCATGAATTTGACAAAGGTAGGCATCTGCTCTAGGGCTTCTACAAATGGTAAAATAATTGATATCTATTTAAATACATCTAGGAATCTAGAGAACTACCTATTTTAATTTTTTTTTAAAAAAAATTATAAGGAAAGGATGGGGTGGCCCCTCAACTACCTTTCTAATTAATTTTTCTACTTCCTTAGTGAGTTTAATTTGTTCGTAAAACTTAGAAGGCTCTAAGGATTCTTCTCAAGAATTTTTTTATATGGTATTCTCCTCTTTCCTAACCAATTCCTCTAACTCTCTTTCACTCCGCAATTGAATATACTTACAATATTCCTTATCTTTTCCTTTAGATTTACTTCAGCGTTACTAGGGAATGTTTCTTGGGATCTACTATTCAAAGAGCAAGATAATTGCCCTAAATAATTTTTAATTATAGTAGCTTGGCATTATAATTGAGTATGCATTTGAAAAACTAGATCATTTAATGTAGGTTTTTTATCCTTAGTTTGATTATTTGAGTTAAAACTAGGGGGATAGTTTGGCCTTAGGTTTGCGTAATTTTAAGGAGGTGGTTTCCAACAATTGACTTAATTTGGTTGACAAGAATTTCAAATATTACTCCCATTTTGATTCTTACTCCAATTAAGGTTGGGGTAATTTAACCAACCTAGGCTATAAGCATTAGACAAAAGATTATTAGGTCTATTATTAATGGCATTTAATGATTCTACTCTTGATTCATTTGGGTCACTACCGGATCCAAACATACTCTCTTCTATATGTACAAGTATACTCTTGGATGAACTAACTCCCATATTATCTAGCTTTTTAGATATGGAAACTAATTGTGTAGCTAAAATTGATAAGTCATCTAATTCATGTACACTAGCTACCTTTTTAGGGTTTACTTTTTTAGACGACCATTGGAAATTATTAAGGGTCATTTCTTCAATCAAAGCATATACTTCATCAAAAGGTTTGGACATTAATGATCCGCTAGATGACATATCTATAATAGAGCTAAAAGAACAAAAAGGAACATAATAAAATGTTTGGATATTAAGCCAATCAAATGAAGCATGCTGGTGACATATCCAAAGTAATTCTTAAAATCTTTCCCAAGCTTCACAAATTGACTTTCCATCAAACTTAGTAAAAGAGGTGATATCATTCTTAAGCTTCGTAGTCTTATATGAGGAAAAATACTTAGCTAAAAACACATGAGCTATGTCTGTCCAAGTAGCAATTGAACCTAGGGGTAATGAATTTAATAATATCTTAATGAGAAAGGAAAAAAATTAACCTAGACTAATGAAATCATCGGATACATTATTATTTTTAAATATATCACATATATTAAAAAAAACTAGCTATATGCAGGTTATGAGTTCTATACTAGTTCCCAAAAATTAAGAATTTTGTATCATTAGAATAATTGTAGGTTTTACATAATGTTAATAACTTATATATTTGGATTATATAAGCTTTGGAGATTAACCTAAACAATAAGATTAGCACATTCCCAAAGTTGTTAAGATTGACCATTTTCTTGACTTGGTCCAGCCATTTTTAATTTTTTTTTTATAATTTTTTTGGATTTTATAATATTTTATTTATTCTTCAATTTCAAATTCAAACCAAATTTCTTTTACACCTCTAAGCATGAAACAATAACAAAATCAAAATAAAATATAACGCATAGTATAGTTAAATAAATAGCAATGCAACTATACTAACTTTTAGCAAAATAAGATAATAGTGGCAATACATAGAATTTAAAATAAAATAAAGTTAGGATTAAATCAATAGTTCGTTCAACAATATAACGTGTAAGAAAGGATAATTAACTTCAATCCTCGACAACAGCACTAAAAACTTTAACAACATCTAATCACACACTTGTATTCTTTTGATTATGACTTATTAAGTTATGGTGTGTATTATGAAAGTATACTTGTCATGTAAAATTAATAAAATGATACGAAAATTATCATTCACATGAAGATTAGAAATTACCCTAAAATAACTCTAGTATTGCCTATAGGAACCTCTTTATTTTTCTTATCAAATGATTAACAATGGTTGAAGAAATCAAAATTAAAAGCTACTCATTCAAAAGATAAATTTAATATTTTAAATACTCTAAGGTTATGATATTTAAATGAACATACTTTTAATAGATAGATTCTTCCTAATGTTGATTTGAATTAGAGCATTAGTATTCATCTCTGGGAGCTCGTTAGAGTATTAGCTAGGATTTTTCTCAACTATAATTTTAATTTCTCCTTAAGATCTTATAGCCCTAACCTCCATAAGTCTAATTATGGAAAAATTACATTTTAAATCCCCTATTTTTTCTTCTAACTCCTTAATCGATGCTATTTATCACACTATATTTTAAATTCTTGCAAGGCCTTCTACATAAACTAACTTATTCATGTGAGATATAAAAATAACCTTACATAACTTTTATAAATGTATAAATCTAATCTATGTAATATATGGTTTTAAAAGTCACATAATCTTAGATAAAAACTTCTAGCCATATATGGAATTGAAAATAAACATAATAAACATCTTCATTACAATATATATGTGTATATAAAATAACAAAATAAGAGAAATGTTAGGGAAAAAAATTACCTACAAATCCTTGGCTAAGTAGTGCAGACTCCATGCACTTCTTCCTCCTCTTCGTATACTTTCACACGACTAGCACAATTGGTACACCTGGTTATCATCCATTGAAAGCAGTCTCATATACACTCACTTACGTCTCTCCAACTAACCATCCCCTAACATGAGCAATAAGATTCCTATTTATAGGATTTCAAAATAAATGAGCTGGAATCATGGAAATGAAAAGGTGGGGTTACATCACTGTTGAATTGACATGTTAATTCATAATTCATCACATCGGTTCACCGATTAAACTATTTCCAATAATCTTCCACCACAATGAAAGGGATATTTGGAGTTGTGGTACTCCATGAATAACACTTTGATGCCAATCCCTTAAGTTATAATTTGAGACTTCTTCCATCGTGGTGCAAATTTGGTGGCACTATGGCATTGGGAGAAAATTTAGTGTTCTGGCGCTTAATCTATGACACTACTATGCTCCATAAATTTTGAGAAACTTTCATGTATTTTTTCTATAATAAGATAGATTAAAAAATGATTTTATAACAAGAAATGCAATTTAGAATATAAAAATTTTCTCTTATGACCAAGGGACACACATATAGATTTGGTCAAGTCATCAAGGATCACTTACCTCAACCAAAATTAAAATTGACTTACTAAGGTCACTTATCATCATCCAAGCCACCAAGCTACCAATGACATCCTTCAATCTAGTTAAACAAAGTCAGTGGTAGCCTAGTGGATGTTATTATGACCCTCTAAACGTTTATAATCTTTTGTTCATGGTCCTCATAGAGGGACTTTCCCCTTTTGGTTAGAGGCCCATACGCTACCCCTAGAAACATATAATTATATCTAATGGACACTCCACAAAAATTGATCCACCATGTAGCATCTTGATGACTTACCCAATATACTCTCACATAAAGACTCAACCAAAGGACTTTTCCTAAAGTAAAGGGAAAGGTCGAAGGTAGAGAGCCATGTGGATGTCTCCAAATAGAGCCACTTATTAGTTATGATTGGTAATGTGTTATATTGAGTGTTGTAAATTTTACTTTTTAAGTACATCCTTCCCTGTAGCCATATATACCCCTATAATTTAATGATGATCATTTGCCTCTCTCCAACATGGCACTTATGATAAGACCGTCAAATTGCGAGTGGTTGTTAAGGAAAATTAAGCACATTCTTCATCTATTATGATTGTTTTTCAGGGTCCACTCACCTCTCTATTGCACTTCCACTATTGTAGCCAACATACAAATTACAATTAGTGTTATCTCAACCAATAAATTTTAATTCCTATTAGCTCCACCATTGGATGTCCAACTTTTAAAATATTAATTATGCATTATACTATAATGAGACAGTAAAGTAATTAGTAGAGTTAGCAAGCATATTTTATTTCTTATATATTACATGTTACATAGCTTTTGGTATTTTATTAGAAGAGATGCTTTTTAGATCTTTTGATATTTTTTGATCTTTTGGAAACTTGTGACTTCTCTCTCTCTCTCTCTCTCTCTCTCTCTCTCTCTCTCTAGCTCTAGCTCTAGCTCTCCATACTCAAACAAACCACTTCTAATTCTCTAGTTCCTTTCTTAGAAGTTGTCTTACTAATCTACTTGGGTATCATCCATAGATAACTTTAAATCTAACAAGCAATTTTTCAACTTTGCATCTTAATTCTTGATTTGAGGCCATTCTTTATTTCGGTCCATTTGGACTCATATTAAAAATTTAATTAAGGGACTCTTTGTATCATTAGGTTTGTGTCATTAAAACTCTCACAAGAAAATGAAATTCGATAGTCCAAAATTTGATTTTTATACTTTTCTTTTTTATTGAAATCCTGGGGGATTTTAGATTTGTATATTTGCATCAAGATTCCAGGTTGATCAAATAAATCTTCTAATAACATAGTAACAATTATGCCCTAAGATTATCAATAATTTCAAATCCAATAACTTTGGTCAATGGCAGGGGTTGAACTAGGCTTTCATTTCATCGAGGGGGGGGGGGGGGGGGGGGGGGGGGTTTGTAATCATGAATTTTCATATAAATGGATAAAATTAAAAGAAAAATTAAGACATAACTCAATGCAAAATCTTATATTTCCTAATAATAGATAATTAGAAAATTATTAAAGGCTTATTAATATATTTTATATCTTTTCATAATGTTGCATTACAACTTTATTAAGAATCAAATCGAACACATCCACTACAGGAAAACTCGCTATTACCAGCGGACATAATCCACTGAGTACATGAAAATTGCAACGAAAAGAGAACATTTCTGTCAAATTTCAGATGGAATTTCATGCGCCAGTTTGGCACGCATCAAAAAACCCTTTCCAGTGTTAATAATGCCCCTAAACATTTTTCGGCGTATGTTCCAGTGCATTACTGGCAAAAATGTGTGTTCCCATTACGTCGATTTCCGATAAATTATTCTAGCGTTAAATACGCCGGAATTATTGGTATAAAAATATGTAGGAAATACCAGTGGAAGGAACATTAGAACGTATGCCAAAACAAAAAAAAAAAGATTATAACCGGTGCATTATCCGTCAGAAATACAGACGTATCACAGACATCAGAACGAATCAAAGAATTTGTTGTATCGTATTTCTGTCAAATTACCGACGTCATTTCCGTCGAAAATCTGTAGCAGAAAGAAAAAAAATTGGCTTTACGAGTTCAATTTCAAGTTGAGCCTGAATCAACATGAAGACTCATCGAGCACCTCGATTGATTAATTCCAACAGCCTTAAGTCATTCTATTGTCCACTGCCAAGCCTCTAATATAGTGCCTCACCTAGATGCCCTAGCTCTATTTTTCAATTCTTGGGTCTTGAGAGCTTGGGATTTATGATGATTGTGACCTATGATTGTGGAACTATCTTATCACGTATATACTCCAACCTTATCACGTATATGCTTATTTCGAAACTATCTATAATATTTTTGGAATATCTAAAATATTTTTCATTTAATCTTATCTTCCAATAGAGGTACTCCAACCTTATCACGTATATGCTCATTTTTGAACTATCTATAAGGCTAAAGCCACTCATCCACCTGACTATCCTCATCTCTGCAATACTATGAACAATACATCTAAAACATGTACTCTTATTAACGACTTGCTTGCCTCAAGTCACAATCCCCTCACTAGGTCTACTCCATCATCTCTCTCTTTACTCGTATCAACATGAATAATATCATCAGCAAAAAGAAAACACCAAGGCACATCCTTTTGCAAATATTTAATAAAAAATTATAAGACATAAAATCTTACAATGGTCGAAATCGGCGATTGAGGTGGTGAACATCAGCAAACTAGGTTGAATGGTCTTTACAGCGGCGGAGTTACTCCAACCTATAAAACAAAACTCCTTACCATTCTATGTAAATTTATATTAAGAAAATCAATGAAAAAATTCAAAACTATTGGTGGATTTTCTCAAAAACTGAGTCCTTTCGTCGATGACGGAGGCGTTGATCGTCGGCACCCTCTCGTGGAAGTATGGAAGGCTTTGAAGCGGTGATCGATGGTGAGGCGATGCTGGGGCGACGAAGCCGAGTGGAGACTTCAAACAAAATGGCAGAAGGAAATGGTAAGCTAGACATGCTCGGGTCAGAAATAGGGCTTTCGTAGGCGAACTTTCTGGCGTATCAAGTGCTGGAAACTTTTCCGATGTCGTTTACGATGGTAATATTTCATTGTGTTTAAAGTGGCTGACGTCTAATACGCCGGTAAATATGCCAGATATTTTCGACGTAAAATACACCGTATTGTATGGTATGCTTACATATTCTGACATATAAACCGGTGTAAATATCGTTAGAAAAATACTGGTGAATATTCCGTCGGAAATAACACCATAATAATTCCATCACAAATGATGCCGGTAAAATCGCCATAGTTGACCACATATATATATCCACTGGAATCTCTGTCGGTAATCCCAGGTTTTCCCATAGTGATCTTTTTTAATGTAAGGTATTAAACTATCATTGAGTCAAAAATCACTCATCCTACTATGCAATCGAACTTTGATATTCCTCATTACAGAAAATGCTCTTTCCACTATAGCAGTAGAAACTAGCAAAGTTAATGCTAAAGTAATAAGTTATTAAACTAGAGGACGCACACAATCCTTCTTAACCTTAACTCATCATCGGTACACATATCAACAAAATAAGTTGATAATTAACTTTTAAAATCCACAAGGTCAATGGTAAAAAAATAACTTAGATATACTTTTACTAGACATATCAATTTTCTCTCGTCGTAAGCAATAAAGGAATCAGTTGGGTTTAAACATTTCATATAAAGAAGCAACTCTGAACTTGATTTAGAAAATTAATTATTTAGCTCTTGAAGTTGCATGTCAACCATAGTATAGAATAGTTCAACATAATAATGATGTGTATTTTAAATTTCTTCACCTCTTCATATTGATCGACGACGAGTTTTGTATGTATCATTCATTTTTATAAATTCAACATTGAAAAAAACTAAAAAATGTGACACTTCCTCTAATAAAGCACTCCATCTAGTCTCCTTCAAAATATGCAATCGATATTAAGATATTTTCATCAATTTCATTGCATTTTCTATGTCTTGGTCTTTTCTTTGTAGTGACTATGATAACTCATGAGTAATCCCTAAGATATCAATCATGAAATGCATGATGAAAATAATATCAAAGGATTCCGCTATATCAATCAGAACACCTGCATCAAGAGACTTTTGATCGTGGACACCTTCTTATTTAATAATCTCAAGCAACTCAATTACAGAAGCATACATTCTCATGAGATTAATTAATGAATAAAAATATAAACTCCATCAAATATCACTAGATCTTTATAAATTCATCTCTTGATTTAATCCTTGACCGCTTAGAGATTATCATCTTTAAGATGTGAAAGTATTTTATCATGCTAAATAGCTTTAAGAGCATCTGATCTCTTAAAGGAAGCCCCAATAGTATTTATAACTTTAGAACTAAACTCAAATATATGTTTCACTTGCCAATGATTCTTCCATACTGCTACTAAGCATTGTTTTAGTTTATAGGTGAAATAGTTAACATAAAATGCTTGAGGATTATCATGATGAATAAGTACCTTCAAATCATTAAATTCTCCTCATATCTTGGATGGCCCAACATAACCATGACCACGGATTCTATAAATGCTCAATGAGTGCTTGGTAAGTATGTTTTCATTGGTTGTCATCAGTGTTACTACATGAGTTGACGTGTACATGTATAATGCATATAAACATTTCAATGACTTGCACCAACTTGTTTACATATCTCACTGCAATAGCAAGTTATTCTTTTATAAAGACATTTCTAGATTCATTGACTATGATTGAGACGTATGAGTCATAGGTTTACAAATTTTGTAAACTCATTTCTGTGTTTTATGTAATCTAAACCAAATCTAATTTGCTTTTTTATTGTAAACTAAGCAAATTATATGTGTGTTTTTTTTTGAAAATTGAACATGCAAATTGAATATGATTTTTTACTTATAACGCAAATTCTCAGTAAACATGAAAAAAAATGAAAATATAAGAGGCTCTGATTGAAAACAACAAGTTAATATGTATAGGAATTTTTAACATTATTTTTTATTTCAAAGCTATTTAGTGAATATTGAAAAAAATAAAAATAGATTTTTGAAAGAAATACAACTCATCGGAGATTGGGGGAGATGAAGAACATATGCCTACTACGGGCAACGTACACTACGTCGTTCTAACATCGAGTGCCAAGAGAAGAGCATAGCCGGATATTTTTCTTCAATGAAGAGCAAAGGCCGCTTCTTTTAATCTTGTTGTTGTGCTGCAACAAGAAGAGCAAACCATCAAGATTGAGACAACATTCTTTCGGCTGTATGAGGGATTACATATGGCTAAAGCAAAAAAGGGAAGGGGTCGGTGGAGCAAAATAAAGTGGCGGCGGGGGGAGGGGGGGCGTCGCACGATTGCTTCTCGTGAGCAGAAATTGGTTCCGTACCTAGTCACTGAATATAATGCATATAAAAAATCTATAGTAGTTTTGATCCCACCCATCAATGAATGCTTTCATCATTGTCAATAAGCAAATCATTTTATTTGCATATATAGTTATAAGAAAATAAATAAAATTAAAAATGAAACAGCACATGCATGCAAGCATTAGGAGTCTTCGGTGCATTATTGCATTAGGGCAGAATAATTAATCAGAAGACATTAATGATGTTTGATAAGAAATAAAAGAATGAAATTTTAGCTCAGGACAGCAAAAGTGAGCTACGGTGTTCCAAATTCGAAAACAAATTCCAAAATAAGTTACCAGGGCATTGGATGGATGACGCCTCACATGCAGTTGCCACGTGTCTTCACCAAACACCATTGATTTTTTGTCTTTTAAACTATGCGTTGTACATTAAAGCGTTTCCAAGAGAAAAAAAATAACAATTTTATAGAGTTTTTACTATTTTGTACTGCAAAGGAGTTATCATTTAGCTATTGTTCGAACATCATTTTATTTTAATTAGTTTGCTTGCAGTTTTGATGGCAAAGAATCCATAACACGTGGCAGTAGTTTTTTCCCATGTAAAAGGCTTTTTTTTTTTAGAGAAATGCAAAATGCATTAAAATAAGAACAAATTGCTGGAGAAGACTATGATGAACATAAGTAGACCATATTACCTCTTAATACCAAAAATGGCAGAGTATCATAAGGATTCCTTGTTTGCATCAAGAAAGAATGATCAATATCTTGATGAATGCAAGGAAAGAAAAACAAAATTGTGAAGATCTTTTTGACATATCTCAATATTTTGCTAACTCAGGGATTATTATTGATGATTTTAGGTATTCCTGATCTTTGGATGAAAAATCTGATAGAAAATCCCCTCATCATGCTAATTAATTATACTGTGCGGATGCCGAAAGCCGTCCGGACACAAACCAAAATGTGTCACGTCACCCCTTTTTTGTATTGCGGCTCGGTACTAGCGGAATTTGCAATAACTATGTGCTTCACAGTACCAAAGATATTGCAAAATAATCTATTCAAACTTTCACTCTTTTTAGTAGAGAGGTCATCTCCAATCATCATAATCACTTCTTTTTACCAATTTGAATTACTCATCTCTATGGATGATTAAATTAGTATTATTGTTGATTCTACTTATTATTATATCAAAAATATTATATTTGATATTGGCAATGACAAATCTCCAAGTCCTTCCAAAATTTTTAGGATACATGGTTTATGACAGGTGATTTTTTCATTCAGTCTATCAAGCATTTCTTTTTGACTACATCATTATCTTACAAGGTCAAATACTCTACCATGTCACTCATCCTTAAATCTCTTCACCAACAAAATATCTCAAACTATAGAATCATTTCTCAGTATTTCATGACTTATGATGTTATTGCTAAATTTGTAATAAGAAAATTAAACCATTTGCTACCTAGACTTATTAACCAGTCTCAATCTGCTTTATATTTGGGATACACAGTACTAATAATATCATTATTTCTAAAGAGATCATCAAATTTTTAGCGTTAGTCTCCACTAAATAATTTTTTTTTTTTTTGCTAAAATTGATCTTTACAAAACTTTTGATAATGTGAGCATATGATTTTATACAATAGACTTGTTGAATTGGGATTCCTTATCCCTTTTGTGAATTGAGCCCTTTGCTTTTACCAATAAGGTGAACTTCTTTGCTATCATCTATAAAGAACTTAATGGATTCTTCAACTCCGAAAATAGTCTTAAATAGGGATGCACCTTATTTCCATTCCTATTTACATTTATCATAGATTTGTTTTATTGAACTATCAAGGTAGCTTATGATAATGTTTCTTTTAATTATCTTGGGAAGAAATATTTTAAATTCTCCTAATTTATTTATGCTGATGATGTTGCAATATAGGATCCGTAGTATATGATTTTGATGATGACATACATTATTGATTGAATTGTTACTTTCCTCATTATTTATTTTAGATATTTCTTTTGTCTGTGAGTACTAACATTAAAGGTAAGACATACACTGCTCAATGCTACTAAAAACTCAAGATTGGACAGAATAAGAATGTCAAGTAAACAAACTTTGTAATATTTTTTTTTTATTTCTTGAGTATGGCCGTATAGAGTGAATGCAATTAGGTGACCGTGCACATACACACGAGGGGAATGAGAAAAATTTAAAAGTTAAAATTTTTATACTAATCAAATAGTACGACTTACAATCGTATTGGACATTCAGTATAGAAATAATGAGCTTAATGCCTAATCAAAAAATTAGTATCTATAAACTGATCGTATTGCACAATCTGGATTGTACTATACGATTCATTATGATTTGAAAACCCTAGCCGCCAGGTAAAATTAAGTGATATATTCAAATTTTAATTTTTAAACTAATCGTACTATACAAACTGATTCGTATTGTATGATTATTTAAAATCTTTCTTAAATTAACCACCATAATTAGTTAAATAAACCATGATTTAATTAATGATAGTATATCGTACTGTATGATATTGATTGTACCAAACGATTGCCAGAGATGAAATGTTCTCATTCCAAAGATCATTCCAAACAAAACCATAATTTTTGAACTAATTGTAATGTACGATATTCATATTGTATTATAGGACCTACTTAAAATCAACGAATCATGTTGTACGTTGATAACAATATGGGATGACTTAGAGAGATGATTTCTAATCATCTTGGGAATCGTCGTGTACGATGAAGAGAGAAAAGCTAACTGATCATATTGGATGATCTTTGGATCGTACAGTATGAAGTGCTAAAAAAGTTAAACAATTCATCTTAACAACTGTTTATAATGTACTAGATGGGTCTAGTTTTTCTAATCGTATTGTATGCACTCAAATCGTACTATATGAACAGTGATGCCTAACTTGATTTTTTAGGATATCTTGAAGCCCAATACTTTAGAAAGTTTTTGTGATTCTCTTAGTAATGAGGAGAGGATTGTGTTGCTATTGAAGGTACTGTACGAGAAAAGTTTTTAAGAAAACCAAGGTTTGAGAGGAAGGAGAAGGTGAGGTTAATCATGAGGGAGATGAAGTGTGAGGGGATCACACAGTTGCACCGAGCTATCTACACCTTTGCTTCTTCTATGGCCTTGGTGAGTCTTTAAGGCTCTCTAAGGAGAGAGGCATCTTTGTGAAGTCCTCGAGGTACT
>NW_021319826.1:233408-245877 GCF_001605985.2 Dendrobium catenatum | reverse complement strand
TGAGTCAAGGTCTGTTAGCGTCACCGGGAGGGTGACATAGCATCTAGCACTCTATTGCATCAAGTTTGGTGAAAGTGAATCTAGAAGTGCTTCTCTGCCTTGCTATGGGAGCAAAAGATAGTAGTTACTGATAAGTGCGAATACTCAGAGCGAAGGACTTCAAGGAGTAGCGTAGGTAAATGTTGACCAAACCACTATAAAATTCCCAATTTTGTTTTTTCCCCTTTCACACATCCATTTTTTCATGCATTTATTTAATGTTATTAACTACTTGAAAAAATTGTGTGATCATTGCATTTGTTCGTTAAAATCAAAATATAATCATACGGTAAATAATTATTTATGATAAACCATTTGTTTTCCAATTCAATTAGAAATTTATATTTCAATTCTAAAAACTTTTTTAAAAAATATTGTTATTATTAATTTTGAAAGTTTGGGAAAAATTTTTAAATTTATCAATTCACCCCCCCCCTTCTTGTGAGCTTCGTACTAACTTCTATAAGGTTTTCATGGATACTTTCAAGGTGTATCAGAGTGGGTTTCAAAAAAAATTTTTATAAACTTATGAAAAATAATCAATGACTCATTTTTATAATCAAACATTTATGAAGGTTAATTCATAAGCTTGTCAACCACTTTTTGCAAATAATATTCTTTTTAGGATTTTTAGAAAATTATGGCATGTCTACATTTTAACTTAATCCTTTAACTATATAATTTGGCATATTGATACAAACTAGGCTATTACAACTTGCCATCGGCATGTTGTTAATAGTGGTCAAAACTGATATCCTTTAACTAAATGCGAGTTATGAAGAATAAAAAGCTAACATAATTATAATGCTAAATGTTGAATTATTTCTTGATGTGTTAAATCTAAAGACTATATGTGAGTTTTTTACATGGACTCTAAGAGGGGATATTTGGATAGGTTTATAGTATCAACTATGAGGGAACTAGTGAAGTGAAACAACCAAAAAGAGGGTGAATTGATATTTTAAAATTAATCTTTCGATCAAAACAGTAAAACGCAGAGATCACCACAAAGAAAACCACAATGCGGAATTAAATTCAAGAATAATAAAAGGAAAGAACACACCAGATTTAATAGATGGTTAGGTCAGACCTTGACCTACTGTCAAACTCCTTGGATTAGGCCGCCCTCCAAGTATTTGCCAAAAAAAGTGTCTTCTCCTTTAGCCCCCCAAGTGGCAGGTAAGGCTAGGAGGAAAGCCCTTACCAAAATCACTCCACCTTCCTCGGTTGGCGGTTGGTAGCGGATAGCGCCGGGTCCTTTGACACCAAAGAGATCTTCTTCTTCCCAAAACCTCCCTCAAGACAAGCCTTGAATTCGATGGTACTAAGGTGCAAGCTAGACGGAGCAACCGTTTGGAACACCCTCCACACTCCCTTGAAATCCCCTCCAAGGATCTTCTCCCTCTCTCAAACTCCACCCTTTCCTCTCTCTCCCTTTCAAGCTCTCTCTTCAAGTTTCCTCCAGAAGAACGAAGATACAATGGTTGCCAAATACACTTACAAAAGTGCCTAGTCAAAATATTAAATAGAAGATCCCAAAATGAGCTCATTAATGCAACTTGCCAGCTTTATCGTCCAAGTCGATATTAATATCGGCCTGGCCGATCAGCGTAAATTATGCTCAATCAGCCCGGTCGGTTAGGGATGATTAGACAATTTTTGGTCATATCGTCCAGGCTGATAGGATATCATCCTGGATGATTAGTTCAAATATGAGGAAAATTATCCTGAACATCGCCCTGAAAAGAAGCTGGCTGATATCAAATCGGCCTGGACGATCCTGCGATCGACTCGAACGATGTGATCGTGCAAATCACTATTATTTGCTTTCCTTGATTGCTAGATTTATTTAAGAAAATTTGTGTTGGATCGGCCAGGCTGATCCTTATAGGCCAGACCGATCAACCGAGATGATATCCAAAAATAAGTAATTCCTAAATAGATCTGACGGCAGATTCTTTCTGAATTGAGCCTATCGTCCTAGCCGATACAAAATCATCCAGGACGATGTGTTTAAAGACGACTGCCTTATCAAGGAGGATGCCCTAATCAGGGTTTCTATTTTTGAACAGTTTGTCCAAGCTGATATAAATATCATCCCAGACGATGTTACCAAAAGCATTAAACTCTAAGGAATAGTCGGAAATTCTACCAAGGTGTATGTGTGCAAAGGTACATAGCATCAGGAGTCACAACAAATACAATAGACTCAAGAAAGAAAAAAATGATACAAACTGACTCAGACCTAGTATACCCAATCTTGAGCTAGTTTCAAATTGCAGTATGATCTTGTGGACCTGAAATGTCACTAGATAAGGCAATTGTAGAGAAATAAGAGTGTTTACTATCATCAAAATCATAGTCCATGAAAATAGATGTGCAACATATTCTATGGCAGGACTTTGAAAAATTTTACATGAAACCAAGCGAGACTGTATCTAAAATGTACATTAAGTTTATCTAGATAGTTACATCCTTACATGCACTAGGTAGAGAACTATTAAACTCTCAAAAAGTTAACAACACTCTATGATGTTTACCTATTTCTTATGATTCCAAGGTAATTAAAAATACTAAATCTATGGACTTGAATATTTATTCTAATAACAATTTGCTTGGGTCACTCATTGCATATGAACAAGGAGTGAGTCAATGGAAAAGTGATGCAAGAGGGAAGAAGAAGGAGAGAACTGTAGCACTAAATTTAAATAATTCGAGCAGCGACAGTTCAGTAACAGAGGATGATAACATTGCCTTAATGACATGAATGTTCAAGAGTTTACTAAAAATAAAATAGAGACATCATCAACACAATTGGAGCAAAGGTAAAGCAACAATAATATTAAAGCTTCTTCTTACACAATTTCCATTGAGTACAGGAAACTAGGCCACCTCCGATCTGAATGCCCTAACTTGAAGAATTACCTGATCAAGGAGAAGAGTAAAGAGAAGCAAAAGTTTAGGAGGGGAAAAAATATGCAAAAAGGTTTTTGGGTTTATCTCCACTTCAGAATCATCAAAAGTAGAAACAAAGGCGAAGTTAAGAAACCTGTGTCTTGTGGCTAATGACTATCTTAATTAATCATAACATGATGAGTTCTATTAACTTTCCTATGAATAATTACTCATTTCTTTTAAAAATATTCATGATTTGTTTAGGAAGCTAAAAAAGATGCAAGCTAGTCTTAATATTGAATTGTCTACTTTGCAAAAAGAGTATGCTAATTTAATTATCAAGCATTCTAATTTAAATAATTATCACATGACCTTACTTGATGAATATGATGCCTTTAAGAAGAAGCATATCAACTTAACTAAAACACATGAATCCTTGAAAATATTGCATCTTGAACTAGAGAAAGCATACAAAGTTTTAGAAGCATCTGAATTAGAAATAGAGTAGAGCACTTATTAAAAATTTAAATATCCATTCTTGAATGTCAAAAGAAATTTTAAGAAGCAACACTAAATAAACATGAGAATAACAAACCACCACCTACCATAGAACAATTTTAAAAGCCCTCAACACAACATCCATCACATAAACTTAGTAGAAGGCACTATGACCCATGTAGGTTAGTAAATCCATTTCATAGTGTTAGGTGTTACTCTTATGGCATGTTAGGTCACATAGCCTATACTTGTGCAATCTACCATAGGATACATTTAGTGTAGAGACCTAAACTGCATTCATCATAGCATACCATGCATTCATCTCATTCATCCAAACATAAAGTGGAACCCAAACTCCCTTGGGTTCCTAAATCGAACATGTAAATGACTATGTAGAGTTTCTTTAACAAAAGACCTAGTGAGAACATATGGTACAAGGACAGTGGATGATTGAGGCATATGACTAGTGAAATGAAGCAGTTCATCACATTGGAGGTAAGGTCAGGAGGCAACATGATATTAGGGGACAACACCACTAGCAAAGTGGTAGGCTCAGGTATAATTGGCAACTCAAAATACTTCATGATTAAAATTGCTTTACTAGTTGATGATTTAAAGTATAGTTTATTAAGTATTAGCCAACTGTGTAATAAAGGATATGATATAAATTTTTTCTGAATAAAATGCATGATTAGTTTAAATGGAAAACTTATGTTAAAAGGAAAATGAATTAATAATATTTAAATGTTAGACTTGAATTGCATTGAATATTCAAATTCCTTGTGCTTAAAAACTATAATTGATGAATCTTGTTTATGGCATAGGAGACTATATCATGTAAGCATGAAGAATCTTAAAAATACCCAAGAAAACTATTTAGAGGCAAACCTATGTTAGTCTTCAGTAAGGACCACCAATGTGATGCCTGTCAACTAGGAAAACCAATTAGGTCTTTAGTTATATCAATCAAAGACATTAACACTGATAAGCCACTAGAAATCCTTCATATGGACCTATTTGGACTAGTTAGCATAGCTAACCTAGGAGAAAAGACATTTGGGTTTATAATAGTCGATGACTTCATTAGATTTATATGTGTTAGATTCCTAACATATAAGAGTGAGTAATTTAAGAAATTTATGGCTTTATCCACCTAGATTCAAAGAAAATTAGGATGTGAAATCTTAATAATTTATAGTGATCATGGTGTATAGTTTGGAAATGAAAAGTTTGAATCCTTTAGTCAAGAGATAAGGATAGAACATAACTTCTCTGCCCTTAAGCCCTCCTAGTAAAATGAAATATCTTAAAGAAAAATAGAACTATTGTGGAAGTTGTTAAGGCAATGCTAGCTGAGTCTTTACTCCCAATGCTTTTTTGGGTAGAAGAAGTGAATACTACTTGTTATGAGGGTGAATGTTAAATCCCAGCTTAATAAGACACCATATTAACTCATTTAGGGTAGGACACCCAACCTTCCTCTCTTGCATGTCTTTAGTTGTAGATGCTACATCATAATCAATAGAAAATCACCTCTAAGAAAATATGATCCCATGTTTAATAGAGGTGTCTTATTAGGCTACTCATATGTAGGTAAGGTCTATGTAATCTTTAATAAGAGGACCTGGTAGTAAAAGAGTCTACCCCTATGGTATTTGATGAATCAAATAAGAACTCAGAATCTTTACCTGAAAAAGAAGAGGTGGAGGTCATTCAAGGGGTAGAAGCCATTGCTATAGAAGATATAATAGAACCTCAGGAAATATTGCCTACATAATGGAGATATTCTTTTAGTCATCCTAAAAAATTTATTTTATGAGACCCATCTGAAGGTGTTAGAACTATGCATAGCCTTAAGAAGAAAGTTAGTCATTCAATTTTTATCTCTATGATAAAACCCACCAACATAGATCAAGCCCTAGTTGATGAATTATGGATCCAAGTAATGGAAGAAGAGCTAAACCCATTTATTAGAAATAATGTATGGGAACTAATTAAGAGACCAAAGGACCAGACTGTGGTTGGAACAAAGTAGGTTTTTAAAAATAAGATGAATAACTCTGGAATACTAATGATAAATAAGGCCAGATTTGTAGCTAAGGGGAGTAACGAGATTGAAGAAATAGACTTTGAAAATACTTTTGCCCTTGTAGCTAGATTAGAAGCCATTAGGGTGCTAGTAGTCTTTGCTTGCTTTAAGGGTTTTAAACTATATCAAATGAATGATAAGAGTGCCTTCTAAATGGGGTAATTCAAGATGATATTTATGTTAAGCACCCCTATATTTTAAAAATTCATAATTCCAAAATCATGTATTTAAACTCAAAAAAGCCTTGTATGGGTTGAAGCAAGCACATATGGCCTCATATGAAATGATGAACACATTCCTTCTAAATAGAGGCTTTTTGAAGGGTAGTGTAGACACCACCCCTCTTCCTAAAGAAAGAAAGAGAAGACTTACTCATTCTCCAAATTTATGTTGATGACATCTTGTTAGGATCCTCAAATTAAAACCTATATGACAAATTTTTAAAAATAATAAGTAGATAATTTGAGAAGAGTGTTATGAAAGAGCTAAATTATTTTTCTTGTATTTAGTGTAAAGCAGATGGATGATGGAACCTTCCTTAGCCAACATAAATACATCAAGGATATCCATAAAAAGTATGAAATAGACAATGCTAAGGGCATGAACACTCCTATGAACTCTGCTATTTAATTAAATAATGGCCCAAATGGAAAATCTGTAGAGTAGACTAGATAAAATATTTAGTGTGTGTCTCTATACGAGATTTCAGACTGATTTAAAAGAATCCCACATGACTGTCATTAAGAGAATCCTTAGATACATGTTAAGCACTCTAAACCTAAGGATCTGGTATGCTAAACACAACACTTCTTTTTAAATCATATAATATTTAAATTTTGATTTTATAGGATGTAGGGTAGATAGAAAAAGCACTTTTGAAATCTACCAATTAACAAAATAATCTTTAGTCTCTTGGTCTAGTAAAAAACAAAACTCTATAGCCATTTCCACAATTTAGAAAGAATATATAGTAGTAGGGAGTTGTATTGCTCAAGTCTTATTGCTAAAGCAAGAACTCTTATATCTTAAACTATATGAAAGAACTATTCCAATTATGTGTGACACCTTTAGCATCTTGAGGACTAAATTTGGTGTTATAGACGGTCATGCTTATAATTAAAAAAAAAATTATTTGGAATCATTATGTAATAGCTCGTACTTTAACTTTGCCATTTTCTCTTGGAGTCATTATAACTCCAAATTGCAATCTATCTTTGCCATAGTGTTTTGATTGTAGTATTTTACTTATATGAATTTTTTCGTAATTTTTGGACACTAGTGAAAATCCTTAAGGAATTTGTACCTATCAATACAAGTGAGGATTTTGGAATCGTCAGGTGTCCAATTTTCAAACCAATTTCATCAATGTTTTTTAATTATTATGATTTATTTTATGGATATTTTTCTATAATTTTTTTAATCATAAAATGATTTATTTCAAATTTCTATTAAAAGAAATTAATTTAAATAAATTATATAATATGAAAAAATTATTATTATAATAAAATATCTAATGTCACTTACTGCATTCCTTTTTAAATCCTTTTAATTCTTCATAAATTAGCAACATAGATGTTTTTAGGAAAAAAAGAGAAAAAAGGTATGAGAGAGAAAAGAGAATTGGATATTTAGAGGCCACGGTGACTATTTGGAAAAATTTCTATTCTTTCCGTAAGGAACCTTTACCCAATTTAAAATTTCAAAGATTTGTGTTTTTGATATTTTTATGACCAAATTTATGTTTTCATTACAGAAAATTATGAATAACTTTGTATTGGCAAAAATTTCACCATGTTTTGTATGTTATAAAGATCATGATTAAGAGCATTTTGAGTATTTATTTGAGATTTTTTACTTAGTGATTCTAAAAATATAGTGATTTTTGTATACTCTGAAATTTATTTTGACCTCTAAAAATAATAGTGTATTAGAATAAAAGTCTTAAAACATCATTTTATACAATTTTTGGTATTTTACTAATTTTCTAAAAAGTGTGCATATTTTCCTAATAGGATTTTTTGTTGTCTATAATAATGATTTGACATTTTCTTAATTAAGTTTAATTATGTATTATTTACTACAACACATTGAAAGTAGATGTAGATATGTGTTAGAGTTGCTATTACTTTTATAGTATTATGATAATAATATATGTGTGTGTAACAAATAAGTGAAGACTGGTTGACCTGTTGGTTGGAGACTGATTGACCTGTACACAGGGATGGTGGTTCGACGGGCTTTCCTTTAAATAATATCGTTTGATGTTATTCTCTATTAATTCAAGTGATACACTAAATAAGAGTTATAAGGAGATTATTACTGTACCGATGGGCAAAGTGTGAGGTCTCTATTTACTGAGCCAACGATTTACTAACACTGAAAAATAATGTGATAGTCAAGACTTCTTACTTATTTAATGTGACTATAGAAATGCATATTCTTGAGATATTTTTCTTATTATTGTATAGAATTATTATTACTATATAAATAGAACCTCAGGAAATATTTCCTAGATAATGAAGATATTCTTTTAGTCATCCTAATTTTTTTTTTATGAGACCCATCTGAATGTATTAGAACTATGCATAGAATTAAGAAGACAGTTAGTCATTCAGTTTTTATCTCTATGATAAAAACCACCAACATAGATCAAGCCCTAGTTGATGAATTCTGAATCAATGTAATGGATGAAGAGCTAAACCCATTTATTAGAAATAATGTATGGGAACTAATTAAGAGACATAAGGACCAGAGTGTGGTTGGAACAAAGTAGGTTTTTAAAAATAAGATGAATAACTCTGGAATACTAGTGATAAATAAGGCTAGATTAGTAGCTAAGGGGAGAAACCAGATTGAAGAAATAAACTTTGAAAATACCTTTGCCCCTGTAGCTAGATTAGAAGCCATTAGGGTACTAGTAGCTTTTGCTTTCTTTAAGGGTTTTAAACTATATCAAATGAATGATAAGAGTGCCTTCTAAATAGGGTAATTAAAGAGGATATTTATATTGAGCAACCACTATATTTTGAAAATTCATAATTCCAAAATCATGTATTCGAACTAAAAAAAGTCTTGTATGGGTTGAAGCAAGCACCTATGGACTCAAATGAATGGATGAACACATTCCTTCTAAATAGAGGCTTTATGAAGGGTAGTATAGACACCATCCCTCTTTCTAAAGAAAGAAGGAGAAGACTTACTCATTCTCCAAATTTATGTTGATGACATCTTGTTAGGATCCTCAAATAAAAACCTATATGACACATTTTTAAAAATAATGAGTAGATAATTTGAGATGAGTATTATGGAAAAGCAAAATTATTTTTCTTGGATTTTGTGTAAAGTAGATGGATGATGGAACCATCCTTAGACAACATAAATACATCAAGGATATCCTTAAAAAGTATGAAATGGATAATGCTAAGGGCATGAACACTCGTATGAGCTCTGCTATTTAATTAGATAATGACCCAAATGGAAAATCTGTAGACTAAAAAAATAATAGGGGGGTAATTAAATCATTCTTTTTTTGACTACTAGTTGACTATATATAATATTTAGTGTTTGTCACTATATGAGATTTCAGGCTGATTTAATAGAATCCCATATGATTGTCGTTAAGAGAATCCTTAGATACATGTTAGGCAGTCTAAACCTAAGGATCTGGTATGCTAAACACAACACTTCTTTTTAAATCATATGATATTCAAATTTTGATTTTATAGGATGTAGGGTAGATAGAAAAAGCACTTCTGAAATTTACCAATTAACAGAACAATCTTTAGTCTCTTGGTCTAGTAAAAATTAAAAGTCTGTACCATTTCCATAATTGAGGAAGAATATATAGTTGTAGGGAGTTGTATTGCTCAAGCCTTATTGCTAAAGCAACAACTCTTAGATCATAAACTACATATAAGAACTATTCTAATTATATGTGACAACACTAGTGCTATTTACATATCCAAAAATCTAATTCAACACTCCGTACAAAGAATAAAACAATTAGGCACCACTTTTTAAGAGATCATATAGCCAAAGAAGATATAGAATTACATCATAAAACTATAGGAGATCAATTATCAAACAACTTCAGTAAACCCCTAGTCTATGACACCTTTAGCATCTTGAGGACTAAATTAGGTGTTATAGACAGTCATGCTCATAATTAAAAAAAAAATATTTAGAATCATTATGTAATAGCCCATACTTTTACTTTGCCTTTTTTTGTAGTTATTGTAACTCCAAATTGCAAAATAACTTTGCAATAGTGTTTTGATTGTCGTATTTTACTTATATGAATTTTTTCGTAATTTTTGGACACCAGTGAAAATCCTTAAGGAATTTGTACCTATCAATACAAGTAAGGATTTTGGAATCCTCAGGTGTCCAATTTGCAAACCAATTTCATCAATATTTTATAATTATTATGATTTATCTAATGGATATTTTTTTTGTAATTTTTTGAATCTTAAAATGATTTATTTGAAATTTCTATTAAAATAAATTATATAATATGAAAAAATTATTATTATAATAAAATATCTAATGTCACTTACTACATTCCTTTTTAAATCCTTTTTGTTGAGATTCGTTCACTATGAATTAGGTTGTTAAACCTAAGCTTATGTCCCAAGGCTATCCAAGAGGGGGGTGAATTGGTATTAAAAATTTAAATTTTAACCCTCTTGATCTTAAGTATGTTGAACCGAAAATAAACTTTAATTAATTTTTAGAAAAAAAATTTTAACCACAATTTTGGAACAAAAATAAAACGCAAAAAATAAAAAGCAATAAAAATAAAAGTCAGAAGATTTATAGTGGTTCGGTTTAAACCAGACCTACATCCACTCCCCGGAGGCACCCTCGGAGTATTGCACTAATACCAATAGTGACTCTCCTTTAGCACCCACAGCAAGGCAGAGAAGCCTTTACAAAAACACTTTCCACCACTACCCGGTGTGGTAGAGAACCGTCTTCCTTTTACACTTATCCCTAGTGTTGGCAGAGAACCGTCCGTCCATTTACACTCTCCTAGTGTGGGAAGAGAACCCTGTAGAGAGAGTTGCTATTTACATGTTTTACATACTTGCAACTTGTATTATTTTAATGATTTCAAATATTATTGTTTTTATATATCTCCTAACACTTTTTGGAAGCTTTATTTTTGCTTTAGTGTGTACTAACATTTCAGGAAAATCTACTCCAACCGATGAAGACTTCAAATTATTCTTTTATAAATTACAAGTTTTTTTGAAATGAAAGGGAGTGGTTGTAATTGAGTGAAAAATCACAACACACACTCTTGGGGGACAAATTTTATGAACTGATCGTACGGGACGAACTTTGTTCGTACGGGACGATCATATCAATTAACCCTCAGAAGAGCAATGAATCGAACAAGCGACGAGAAAATTTTCTAAGTTTTAATCATTCAGGAAGAATTTAATATTCATCCCGGGATGAATGTCTCGGGAATCTCACTTTCATTGTTCGTTAAAATGAAATTAATTTTCGTCCCAGGACGAAGCTCTCTGGATGAGATCGTACCGGATGAAATTAATTTTCGTCCCAGGATGAAGCTCTCTGGATGATATCGTACAGGACGAAATTAATTTCCGTCCCAGGACGAAGCCCTCTATATGAGATCGTACAGGACGAAATTAATTTTCGTCCCAGGACGAAGCCCTCTGTATGCAATCGTACAGGACAAAATTTATTTTCATCCCTGGACGAAACGCTCTATATAAAATCGTCCTAGGAGAAAACCTGTTCGTCCGAGGATGAACCAAACCGACTTACGTCAGTTGGTTATGTCCTGTAGAATTTTGGGAACGGACCTATGAAATAACCATTTCGTACCAGACGAACCTAGTGCGTACATGATGATAAGCGTGTACGAACATAGTTCATACAAATATACATTAGGTTCATTTCCGACTCTTTAGGTAAAATCGTCCAGGATGATCCACGATCATACGGGACGATTCACTGCGTATAGAATTGAAAACTTGCAGTTTTGGGAAAGTTTTTCTTTTCTTTTGTATAAATAGTTCAAATTTGACTGCCACCCAATCTTTTTTCTCATTGAACTTTGTGCCTATTGGAAGAAGAGTAAAGGAGAGAGTGAGAGAGAGCATTCAAAGAAGGATTTCTACCACTGGAGCGTGAAGGCTTCACTTGGTGATCAAAGGTAAGATTTCCAACTTGTGATTTGAGATTAATTCACTCTTTTTCTTTCCTCCTTCTATATTTCTAGTGAAGAGATTTGTCAAGGAGATCCGGTTCTCTGCCGACACTTGGAGAGTGTGAACAGCCGAAGGGTTCCTGCCCACACTTGGAGAGTGTGAACAGCCGAAAGGTTCTCTGCCCACACTTGGAGAGTGTGAACAGCCGAAGGGTTCTCTGCCCACACTAGGAGAGTGTGAAAGGATGAAGGGTTCTCTTCCCACACTAGGAGAGTCTGAAAGGACGGACGGTTCTCTACCAATACTGGGGATTGTGTAAAAGGACGACGGTTCTCTGCCACACCGGGTAATGGTGAAAAGAGTGTTTGTAAAGGATTCTCCGCCTTGCTGTGGGTGCAAAAGGTGAGACACTATTGGTATTACTGCAATACTCAGAGGATGCCTTTGGGGTGTGAATGTAGGTCTGGTTTAGACCGAACCATTATAAATCTTGTGTCGTTTACTTTACTACTTTTTATTTTCCGCATTTTTCTTTTGTTTTAAAAAAATTTTTGGTTGAAAAACATTTCTATAAAAATTTCATTAAAAGTTTAATTTCGGTACAACTAAAATTTTAAAAGAGGGTTAAGTTTTAAAATACCAATTCACCCCCCTCTTGGTAGCCTTGGAACATTAATTTAGGTTTAACAACCTATTCACTAGACTCAATAAGTGGTATTAGAGCTCCGTTTCAAAATCATAAGTTTGAACTACTTTTTGATTA